>NC_088347.1:8280000-8580000 GCF_036884655.1 Musa acuminata AAA Group | reverse complement strand
GGCCTTTTGTTCCCTTCTATTTATAGAGGCTCCTAAGTAACCCTAATGGATCTTGCCCTATTGGGTATTGGATCTTCATCCAATTACCCAAGCCTCTTAGACTAGTGGGTCTCTATCAAATAATCTTTTATTAGCTCTTATTAGATCTCATCCATGGGATTTAATAATTCAAGGGCTTATTGGATTTCCAATAAGATAGTGGCTCCAACGGATATCTCATATCCGAACTTTTACTCATCGCAACACCTACCATATGTGTGTGACCCTCTAGGCCTAGTATCGAGCTGGCCGTGAGTCATACATATTAGAACTCTTTTTGGCTCAGTGAGTTATTATCTCCATAATAATTCACTCGACTCATTGACTATGGACGTACTAAGCCACTACGCCGTAGTTCCTAGACGATACAAGGGAATCCAATCCTTTGGACATATATGTCCTCACTTACTATATATCTATAGTCCCTCATCCATCTAATATCCTAGAGACCATATACTAGGCATGGTGCTATCAAGCCCATACGGTTTCTCCTCGAGCTCGCTCTAATCGGATTCTCTTGGAGAACTCTTTCTCTCTCAATCTGAATGACCTTGGCTAAGGATTTGTTTGAGTAAGAACACATGAGATATTTCTCTCATGATACTGAGAGCGGATGATCCTCTATCGACACTAAATATCCCTTGTAAGGTTAGCTGCCACTCTTAATAACCGGTTGTACTAGATTTGAAACTTCTAAACCTATAAGTTTGGTATCAAAGAGTGAAGTACTCATATAGGACATCCTTGGTGTCTCAAGTCTAAGGAACAGATACGCTGCTAGGACTACAAAATCACTGTCTGACAAGAAGGCATCATTAACCATCTAGTATTCCCTGAGCGGATCAATCAATGAACTCATTCTCCAATAAGTACCTGTATTGTATCCTTAGTGTCCCCATACGAGCAACTATGAGACCAACTGCCTCCATCATTTGGATGGGTATACAGCACACTAGTCTATTTGGTTATTTCAATATCCCTCTCGAGTAACTTATACTAGGATTATTTAGGGTATGTGTTTAAAGGCGAATTGGTCTTATTATCATGATCTTATCATGATCTGATTCCCATTACACAAATCCACGGACATCACAATATATATGTATATACGCAACAAGCAATATAAAGTGATAAAAATATCATAATATAATAAGAAAAAAGAATACATAACATATCACATGTGCCATCACTCACGTGATTGGCTTACAAGGCACCTATGACTAGCAGGTACTGTTAGGCTCATACAGTTTCTTCTCGAGTCTTGCTCTAATTGGATTCTCCTAGAGAACTCTTTTTCTCTCAATCCGAATGACCATAGCTAAGGATTTGTTTGAGCAAGAACACATGAGATATTTCTCTTATGACATCGAGAGTGGTTGATCCACTTTTGATACTCAATAGCCCTCGTAAGATTAGTTACCACTCTCGATAAGCAACTATACAAGATCTGGAACTTTCAAAACTATAAGTCTGATATTAAAGAGTGGAGTACTCATACAAGACATCCTTGGTGTCTCAAGTCTAAGGACCAAATATACCACTGGGATAACATAATCGTTATCTGATAATAAGCCATCATAAACCATCTAGCATTCTGTAAACGAATCAATAAGTAAACTTATTCTCCAATGAGAACCTGCACTGTATCCCTAGTGTCCTCACACGAATAATTATGAGACCAATTGGCTCCATCATATGGATAGGTATATAGTACACTACTCTATCTTATTATCTCGATGTCCCTCTTGAGTAACCTATGACTAGGATTATTTAGGGTCTATGTTTAAAGGTGAATCGGTCTCATTATCGTGATTTTATCATGATCTGATTCCCATTGCACAAATCCATATATATCATAATATATTTATGCAACAAGTAATATAAAGTGATAAAATGCTAAATAATATAATAAGAAAAAAGAGTGTGTGTCATGTCACACGTGCCATCACTCACATGATTGGCTTATAGGGCACTTATGACCAGCACAGGATTCCTAGCTACATGGGGTAGGCAGGCGGCCAGGTTTCCTAGCCGTCCATAGCTACTCTTAGCTAGGGTTTTCTAGTTGCAAAGGACTCGTGTTGAATCTCGAATTTTGATGATGAAACCAATTGATAGAGTTGATGATCTAATGTGCGTTTAAGTGATGTAGGACTATCTTCGATTAGGAGAGGCAAATTGATTAAAGTAGGAAGAATAAGAAGTTGGGTCGGAATTGAACATATTAGAAGATTGGACGTCAAACCGGAGGAATGGTCGATGTGTCGGTAGAAGGCTTCGTGCCATGAGTTCGGGCATCGGGCCAAGAAGATCGGACATTTCGCCATAGAGATCGGATGTTATGAGAAGGCAACATGCTGATTGGGCAATACGCCGAAGGAGAGGATGATGCGCCAAAAGGTCAGACGAAGCGTCGGATGAACTAATGACATGTCAGGCAACTTAATATTTTTACTTATAATAATTTATCGAGATCAAAGTAGTTTTAGTTATAATTGGGTTGGTTTAGAATGTAATTAAGAAAATTCAATTAGGGGCCAATTGGGCCCAAAGTGGCATTGTTTTGGGCCAAGAGAAAGGCATATTCAATAACCCAAAAGTTGGGTTAGGCGGTGGCACTGCTAGTGGCTTAGTCTACGAGACACAATGTCCAAGACTATGTCAAGCGATAGTATCGCCAGACTGGGCAGTGGTACCACCTAGTGTCAAGCGGTGGTACCGCTAGTTTGGGCAATGATACCACTAGACTGGGTGGTAGTACCACCCAATGTCAATGCTATAGGCGGTAGTACCGCCCAGCACAAGCGGTGGTACCGCAAGGACCCGGAAAACCTGGGATGAGACCTTTGTTGGCTCCAATTTTGAAGTCATTTGGGGTCTATAAATACCCCAACTATTCCTGCATGGAGTAGGAAGAATTGAGCATGAAATTGAGTTGAAAGGGGGGAAAGAATACTTGAGAAAAATTATGTAATCTTTCTTTGGATTTAGAGTCCCTTCTTCCTAGTATTTAGAAAGTTTTTCTAAAGGGAGAAGTGAGGTCTAAGAAAGAGAGGTTGTAAGGTTATCGTCTAAACCCATGAAAAGGAGAAAGAGTGTAAAATGGTAGTTGATCTTTTTCCATTGAAAGAAGATCGGTAGTGGAAGCCGGTGGCCTCGAGTAAAGAGGAATTGAGAGTGGATGTAGGTCATAACGACCGAACCACTATAAATCGAATTACATTTCAATTTCATTGGGCCCAACACAGTCCTTACATGGGCCCAACTGGCCCCTAATTGGGTTAGACTAAATCCAATCCCAATTACGTGCTAACTATGAATTCTAAGACATTTCCTAAGCTAAATAACTCCGTAAGTCTAGTCTCTTCCGGCAAGCTTTCGGCGAACTTCCGACGATCTCTTGGCTATGTTCCAACGGACTCCCGGTAAGCTCCTGGACTTCACGATGATCTTCTTGGTGAGTTTTGATGAGCTTCTTTGGCAAGCTCTGAGACTTCTCGGCTGGTTCCTACAGAACTTCCGACGAACGTCTGGACTTCCGATGAACTCTCGAACTCCCAACGAAATCTCATTCTTGACTCTGGGACTTCATTATTCTTTATGCCTTGCTATCATAGTTTTTTTTTGATAAGTAAAAGTAAATTGATTTTGTGTAAAGTTTCTACAAATAGCTTTGTCTATACAAGTTATAGACGAAGCTAGGTAACTCATAGAGTACTCATGCGGTAGTTATGTCTACACATGCGGCAGTTATGACTACACATGCTGTAGACTATAACTCTTAACTGTGGCCAACAAATAAAATTTAAAGTCCAGATATGCCAAGATTTCCTATGGGTATAGCTTTTGACATCATGCCCAAGATCTTTAGCTAATAGCAAAATTGAATTTGATAAAAATATCTTTTTCTCTCTATGTAAGGTGCTCCATTTTGAGATCGTTCTCCATATATGATCTTGAGTCTCTAATAATCTCTGTCAAGAGCTGAGCATTGTTTGTGTATTGACACTCAAAGATTCTGCTACATCTTTCCTTCCACATCCACCAAATAGCGCATCTGAATATAACCTTTGTCAATTGTGTAAGAGGCCCTTTTCTTGAAAAACATTACATGAGGTCAGCTAATTCTTAATGCAAGTTTGGTTACGACATTCTATTGAGTTTGAATCACTAGAGAATCTCATTCCATATCCATTTAGTATAGTCACAAGCAAAATAGAGATGGTCAACAGTTTCTTCTTGTTGCATGCAAAGGGAGCATCGGTTAACATGATGGATACCTCTTCTTTTCATATTGTCTATTGTAGGTAGTTTATTCAGAAGGGCCTGCCATGTACATAAGGAATATCTCTGTGATCCCGGTCGATCCCATGTCCAACTGCTTGGGAGCCACTTGTTATATTTTTGACTAATTTGATTCCATGCGGATGTGGCACTAAATTTACCATTGTCATGAAGCCAAATAAGTACATCTGAAGGGTTGTTCCTGATTGGAATAGCTGTGATAGTCGGCCAAAGTGATAACATTTCAGGAGAAATAGGAGTAGGGAGACACTAGGTACCATTAGCAATGAACTCGGAAACCTTCCAATCTTTAGGAGCCTCAAGGTCTTTTCGTATTTTGTCACAATATAATTGAAATATACTTTTCCCATTCACCCAAGGATCGTACCACATATTAGTATTAGTTCCAGTAGAGATTGCATAAGAAATGTGTTAGATTAGCCAATTCCTTGCCTTTAAAATTCCTTTCCAAGCTGCAGAGTGGTATGTTCTTGTTGAAATTTTCCAAATTGATTCCTTTAAAAGATACCTAGCAGAAACCCATTGTGACCATAAGGAACATTTTTTTTGCAAAATGTCCCACAATTGCTTTACCAAACATGCTTTATTCCAATCTCTAGTATTTCTCAGGTTCAGCCCCCCTTCATCTTTCGGTTTGTAGATGCTGTCCCAATTTACCATATGCATTGTCTTATCATTTGTGTCATTCCAGAAGAAGTTTATTAATAACCGTTCAATATCTTGAAGAAGTCCAATAGGCAAAAGAAATGCATTAGACCAATATATAGAGTAAGAGTACAACACCGAACGGTTGAGTTCAAGTTGTCCTGCTTTTGAAAGAAGCCTAGTTTTCCAGGAGGAAATTCTATTATTTATTTTTTGCAGGATAGGCTGACAGTGGGTTTTGTGAATGCCAGTGGATATGAGTGGGAGACCAAGATATGTAACTGGTAGATTTCCCTCACTAACCCCTAGGGTATGTGCAATAACATTTTTATCCTCAATGCAAGGGCTCATGTAGACTTTGTTAGGATCGAGAGCACTAAGAGGGGGGGGGGGGTGAATTAGTGCAGCGGAAATCTTTCAGCGATTTAAAAACGAAAGCTGCGTTCGTCCGATAAAAAACGATTTCGATATAAAAGCAGAATCACAGTGCAGTTTGCGTCTAAGCGCAGTTTGTGTCTAAGCGCAGTTTGCGTCTAAGCGCAGTTTGCGTTTAAGCGCAGTTTGGGTCTAAGCACAGTTTGCGTCTAAGCGCAGTTTGCGTCTAAGCGCAGTTTGCGTCTAAACTCAGTTTTACGTCCAAACACAGTTTTACGTCTAAACGCAGTTTTACGTCTAAACGCAGTTTTGCGTCTAAACGCAGTTTTACGTCTAAACGCAGTTTTACGTCTAAACGTAGTTTTACGTCTAAACGCAGTTTTGCGTCTAAACGCAGTTTTACGTCTAAACGTAATTTTACGTCTAAATGTAGTTTTGCGTCTAAAAGCAGTTTTGAACCTTGAAAAGTGTTTTACGTAGAAAGCAATTTGCAGTTATAAATGGAATCCGAATGTAAGCGTAAACTGCAGTGTGAAGATCGTACGAAAACACGATTTACGTTTGAATGCAGATTCTGAAAGATCAGAGCTTAGAAACTCGTTCGTAAAGGCGCAGAGGGCAGTAGCAATGTAGGAGGTTTGCAGTAATGATAAAGTGCTCAAGGTAAAAGCAAACCAGAGATTTAGAGTGGTTCGGTCAGTCTTGACCTACTCCACTTTTGGCTTCCTCCTCCGACGAGGTCACCGACGTCAACTAGCTGCCTTCCTTCAATGGGCGAAGGCTAACTGCCCTTTTACAGTTTCTCTCCTTTTAACAGGCTCAGGAGACAACCTTTACAGATCCTTTTTCTCCTCTCTTTACAACTCAAAACTTGAAGAACAGAAGGAGGAGAACTTTAGGACTTTACACAAATTTGAGCTCTTAGAATCACTGAAAAGATCAAGAATTCGGCGTGGATCTGTATCTATTCAATGCTGAATGGGTGGGGTATTTATAGGCCCCAACCCAGTTCAAATTTGGAGCTCAAAACGATCAAATCGATCAAATCCCAGAATTCTGGGATCAGGCGGTTGCACCTCTTGACTGGAGAGGTGGCACCGCCTGGCAGAGCTCGAAGACTGAGCTCAGGCGATTGCTCCTCTCTGCCAGAGCTCGAAGACTGAGCTCGATGGTTGCATCACCTGGCAGAGCTCGAAGACTGAGCTCGGTGGTTGCACCGCCTGGCAGAGCTCGAAGTCTGAGCTCGGTGGTTGCATCACCTGGCAGAGCTCGAAACTGAGCTCAGGCTGATGCACCTCTCTGCCAGAGCTCGAAGACTGAGCTCGGTGGTTGCATCACCTGGCAGAGCTCGAGACTGAACTCAGGCTGATGCACCTCTCTGCCAGAGCTCGAAGACTGAGCTCGGTGGTTGCACCGCCTGGCAGAGCTCGAAACTTGAGCTCTGGCGGTGCTACCTCTTGACAGAGGAGGTTGCACCGCCCAGTCTAGCTCGAAGACTGAGCTCTGGGCGGTTGCACCTCTTGGCTGGGGCGGTTGCACCGCCCAGCCTCGCAGCCCTGGCGGTTGCACCTCCTGGCTGGGGCGATTGCACCGCCTGGCCTCGCAGCCCTGGCGGTTGCACCTCCTGGCCTAGGCGGTTGCACCGCCTGGTGCAATCAGGGTCCGAATGGTTCGCTCCATTTGGCCCAATTTGAATCTTTTTAGGGGCCCAATTGCCCCAAGATTAAGCTAATGGGATCACCTCCCATTTTCAAGCTTAATCATCGTGCTAACCACGATTAACTCTAAGACAACTTCTGTAGCTTTGCTCCGATGCGTCAATCGCTTTTTCCGGCGAGTTTCCGACGAACTTCCGTCGATCATCCGATAAACCCTCGGTGATCCTTCTGCGGACATCCGGCATACTCCTGGACTTTGCGACGATCCACTTGGCGAGTTCCGACGAGCTTCGCTTGGCAAGCTTCTGGACTTCTCGGATCTGTTCTCGCTGAACCTCCGACGACCGTCCGAACTTCCGTCGAACTCTCGAACTCCCAACGTGATCATGATCTTGACTCCGGCGCAACACCTGCTGCTTGTCTTACTCTCATCGTAGTTAATCCTGCACACTTATCTCAACACATAGATTAGATAACAAATGATAATTGACTTCATCATCAAAATCCGAGATTCAACAGACTTTACTTTTTGCATGATTTAACTGAAGGCCAGAAACTATACCAAAATCATTCAAAATAGTAGCCAGGTTTCTTACTGAAGTTAAATCATTCCGAAGAAAGATAAGATCATATGCAAAGATTATATGTGATATATGAATAGGGCCAGCATGGGGTACCTTAATACTGCCATCAGAGACCGCATATTCCAACATATAGCTAAGTCCTTCCATTGCAATAGTAAAGAGATATGGAGAGAGTGAATCGCCTTGTCGGATGCCATTCTTGCTCCCAAAAAAACCAATAGGTAAGCCGTTGAAGAGTATTGAAAACTTTGGAGTTTCTAAGCAACATTGAATCCAATTAACCCATTGCTGAGGGAAGTTCATACCGTGGAGCATCTTATAGATAAAGTTCCTATTAACTGAGTCAAAGGCTTTTCGTAGATCAACTTTAAAACAGATTTTTGTCCCTTTTTCTTTTGAGTGCAGATCCTTGACCAAGTCATTAGCAAGCAGAATATTATGATGTATACTTCTCCCTTTGATGAAAGCAGCCTGATTTGGACTAATTATCTTGTGTATTACCTTTTGTAATCTATCTGCTAATAGTTTGGAGATGATCTTGTAAATAAAGTTGCATAAAGATATGGGTCGATAGTTCTCTAGTGAATCAACCCCTGCATTCTTTGGAATTAAAGAAATAAAAGTGCAATTCATCTCTCTAAGAATATGACCTGAAGAGAAAAAATGTTGGCAAGCTTTAATCATATCATTACCAATAATAGACCATGTAGTTTGGTAAAATTCAGCAAGAAATCCGTCTGGACCAAGGCTTTTGTGCTTTGGTGACTTAAAGACAACTCTTACTATTTCGTCATCTATAATTGGGGCATTGAGGATAGAAATGGCACTCGAATCAAGCTTTCTAGTTGGCTCCACATGAATATTATTAGGTTGCCTCGCTTGGTTGAGTAAGGAATAAAAAAATTGCTCAGTGTATGCTTTAACCTCATCTAAATTCTCAATAAGATTGTTATCTTTGTCTTTGCATTTCCTGATACAGTTAATGGCTCTTCGAGTAGCAATGGAAGCATAAAAAAACTTAGTATTAGAATCCCCTAAAGTAAGCCAATGCTGTCGAGACTTTTGTTTTGCAAAACTTTCCTCCTGCTTTAAGGCTTGTGTTAGGACTCTAGCTTGGAGAGTCCTAATTGAGAGGGACATTCATGTAAAACTGTTAGGACTCTAGCTAGGAGAGTCCTAATTGAGAGAGACATTCTATTAGGACTCTAGCTAGGAGAGTCCTAATTGAGAGGGGCATTCATGTAGGAGGTTTTTTCTTAGAGAAGAATTAGGAGTTGTAAGGGAATAGGAGTCTTGACTAGGAGTCATATTAGGAGCTGGTTATAAGTAAGAGTCTTAAGTAGGAGTCCTTTAGGAGTTAGGGTTTAGAAGCCCTATAAATAGCCATGTATTCCTTCTCTTTTGATAAGCAATAGATGAATCTTTTCTGCAGCCTTTGAGCAGCAACTTGGAGGGAGGAACCCCTATAGAGTTCCAAAGAGGCCGATCCCCTAAAGAGATCAACCCCAAGTTTAGAATCTGCAAGGGTTCTAACACCTGGTATTAGAGCAGCATTCTTGGCATCTCTCTGCCCTTCCACAGCCATCCATCAACCCTCCACAACCGCCCAAAACAATTCCCATAATTGCTTAAGAGATCGTTGCCAAATTCCGCCGTCATCTCCACCACCACGGATCATCCTTTGATCTCCCCGTGAATTGCAACAGGTTCTGGTTTTCTACCTTACTACTGCTGCAATTTAGTTATCCTTATTTGAAAATTTCCAAAAATATTATTCCTATATTGCTGCATAAACTTTTCGTCATAAAGTTTTTATCTCTACGACGAAAGATACATTACAGAATTCCAACCATATAGCACCGTCTGTTTGATCTTGCTACTGTGTTTTTTCTATCCAAATCTCCACGAAATTTTTATGATATCTTTGACACTTCCTAACAACAGATTTCCTTTTAGTTTTTTCAAAAAATTCTCAATATAAACCATTGATCTTTTACGTCTAATCTACTATACTTGAAAATCTGCACTATAAAATTTCAGCCGCATAGCACTGATTGTTTGATCTTGATACTGTATTGTTTCTATCCAAATCTCTATGAAATTTTTATGATAGCTTTGACACTTCCTAATAGTGGATTTCCCTTTGGTTTTATCAAAAAAATCTCAATATAAACCATTGATCTTTTACGTCCAATCTGCTATACTTAAAAATCTGTGCTCCAGAAAATTTCAACAGCATATTGTTGCCTTAACCCATCTATTTGCAATCTTTTTTGAATGAAATTTCTTATACACTTCATAGATCATCTTGGCTTCCTTCTAAGATTGATATATTAAGGAATTCATCTCTAAAAATAATTTTGTGTTGCTACAAATTTTCATCGTAACCCGCTGAAATTTTTCGACGATAATTCTGCTATCGCAACTTGCACCAATTTTCTTGCTGTTATACTGCCGAAATTCTCTTGATTAAATTAGACATCCTTGCTGTCATATAATCTGTGATTTTGCTATCAATTCCCTCCTCAATTCTCTTAAGTTTTTGGTAGAAATTACATTGAGAAACCATTGTTTCTTCGATGACAATTCTACTCTTACAAGACAGCACATACTTGACAGCACATACTTGCTGCAACTTCTACTGATTTCTATCAAACCTTTGCTGCCATCTACCACAGATCCAAAACTTTCATCCACAGCCCTAAAACTCCACTAAACCACACCCTCAAACTGCACCCAAAACTGCCACAAAACAAGCTTGAATCTTAGCCTACATCCACCGATCCACCAACCCTTTCGACCATCACTTCTCTCAACCTATACATGCTTTTAACCTAACAAAAAAAGAGAGATCTTAACATCATAGATTTGGAAGCATATACTATGGCATCCAAGGAGGTAATCAATGCTAAATTCGAAGCCTTGGAGGCGCGAATGGAGGATAAGATTCGGACGCTCTTTACCGAACTCAGATTGGGCCGACCACTAAGCCCGAAGAAATCACATCAAGGAGAGAGCTTTGTCCAATCGCACCAAGCCCAAAGATATGACTTCCAAGAGAGGGGAAGCTCTATGACCAACCCCAACTATCTATGCATGAGAGTGGATTTCCCTAGATGGGAAGAAGGAGACCCGATTGGTTGGATCTCGCGCGTGGAGCGATATTTTCGGTACCATAAAACCGTGGATGCATCTATGGTGAAAATTGCAGCTATACATCTTGAAGGGGATGCTATATAGTGGTTTGATTGGTTTGAACATACTTATGGAGTCCTTTCATGGTGACAATTCAAAGAAGGACTGCTGATCCGCTTCAGACCAACCGATTACGAGAATATTAACGGACAACTAGCAAAGATCTGACAAACCTCCACCATTCAGGAGTACCAAACCAGGTTTGTAAGGTTATCTAATCAAAACTCATGATTGGTCTCAAAAACAGCTATTGAGAACCTTCATTGAGGGCTTGAAGCCAGAGATCCGAGGAGAAGTTAAAACGCGACAACCGTATACGCTTATGGTAGCCATCTCTTTTGCACGACTAGGGTCGCTCCTCAACCAGTAATATTGAATCCCTCAAGAGGAGCAATTGAATCATGAAGCTCGGAGGACTAGGGTCGCTCCTCAACCAGTAATATTGAATCCCTCAGCCACCCCTACTGTCGACCAAGTCCCTACACCAAAGAGGTTAACAAGAGAAGAGCTTCGTGAGCGATATGCGAAGGGGTTATGTTGGCATTGTGACGAGCCATGGAGCCGTGAGCATCGCTGTAGTAAAGGGAGACTTCTTATGATTGAACCAATAGAAGAAGAGGTCATTGAACATCCAAAAGAGAGCCTTGAACATGAAGAAGAAGATGCAGAAGAAGAGCCACAACCGACTGAAGTTATGGTATATACACTAGCCGGCTACTCAAACCCGGAAACGATGAAAGTTGGAGGCCTTCTCAAACAACAACCGATCACTGTTCTCATTGACACGGGCAGCACTAATAACTTCCTAAACAGTGAGGTTGCTGTCTATATGAACTTCCCTATTGAGAATTGTAGTAGGTTTGTCGTTAAGGTCGCCAACGGACGGATTTTGAAGTGTGATTATAGGTGCCCGCAGGTGAAACTGTTGCTGTAGGACCAAGAGATAATTGCATATTTCTTCCTCCTCCCTCTTGATGATCATGAGGCCATACTCAAAATTAAATGGTTGGTGACATTAGGTGATATTTCTTGGAATTTTATGCAACTAATTATAAAATTTTACAGTAAGGAGAAACAGGTGATACTGCACGGGAAACGTGAGGGCGACGTAACGACGATTTGCACACAACAAATGGAGAAGGTTTTGCATAAAGCATGCAGCGCCTTTTTGGTACAACTTGAGCAACAAACTAAGGGAGAGCCAATACAATTTGAAGATCCAAACCTACTTCCTTTGCTTGCTGAATTTTCAGATATATTTGACGAACCGTACAACCTACCTCGTACCCGTCGGCATGATCATTATATAATGATTCTTTTAGGCAAACATCCAGCAAATACTCAGCCATATCAATATCTATATCTCCAGAAGGATGAAATAGAAAGGATTGTAAAAGAAATGCTCGAAACAGGAGTTATTCGGCCAAGTTGCAACCTCTATTCTTCATCGGTGCTACTTGTACGCAAGAAGGAAGGAACATGGCGAATATGCGTTGATTACCGAGCTCTCAATGGCATAACCATTAAGGACAAATACCTTATTCCAATAGCAGATGAATTTCTAGATGAAAGAGAGGACAAATCTTTACAAAGCTAGACCTTTGATCCGGGTATCATCAAATATGAGTGTGCGAAGAAGACATACCGAAAACCACCTTTTGAACACATAACAACCATTACGAATTTTTGCTTTCTTCAACAGAAGGTGGAATATCTTGGGCATATTATATCAGATGAAGGTGTGACAGTGGACCCCTTCAAAATTGAAGCAATGCAAAACTGGCCTACCCCGAGGAACGTAAAATTGCTACATGGTTTTCTAGGTTTATCAGGCTACTACTGTAAGTTTGTGAAAAACTATGGTGAGATCAGTGCACCACTTACTTCCTTACTGAAAAAAGATGTCTTCCAATGGTCGGATAGAGCCTTCGTTGCCTTCGACAAACTTAAGGCAGCCATGACAATGACGCCGGTGCTAACACTACCAGATTTTAACCGACCCTTCATTATTGAGGCCGACGCATCTGGAGTCGAAATTGGAGCCATTCTCATGCAAGATGGTCGACCACTCACATACACTAGTAAGGCATTATCTCCCTCCCATCAAAATAAGTCAACATATGATAAGGAGATGCTCGCCATTGTGCGCGCAGCAACGAGGTAGAGACCCTACTTGATTGGCCGACGATTTCAAATTAAAACCGACCATAAAAGCCTCAAGTACTTTTTGGAGCGAAAGATATCATCCCTTGAGCAGCAAAAATGGGTAACAAAACTTCTTGGATTTGATTATGAAATAACATACAAAAAGGGGAAAGAGAATGTTCTTGCAGATGCGCTTTCGCAGCTACCTGAGCAAGTTGAAGTTTCGACCGTTTCACTTCTGACTAGCAACTTTCTTAAGGATATTAAGATGGAATGGTAGGAAGATTTAGAGACTAGTAAGATTATAAAAAAATTGGAGGAAGCACCAAGCTCCGTGGCTCATTACAATCGGGACTCAAAAGAATTATGCTATAAGGGACGCAATGTGCTTGTGACAAATTCTACTTGCATCTTCAAGAGCAAATTTTGGACAAGGTTATTCCATATGCAGGGTACTAAATTGAAATGGAGTACGATATATCACCCACAAACCAACAGCCAGACGAAAGTTTAAAATAGGTGCTTGAAGATAGCCCAAAGCCACCCACCAAATATGACTACCCAAAGAGAACTCCAGACCCAGCCAAGTGCCATTATTGATCGACGGATCGTGACTCGACGACGACGACCCACTAATGAAGTGCTTGTTAGGATCGAGAGCACTAAGAGGGGGGGGGTGAATTAGTGCAGCGGAAATCTTACAGCAATTAAAAACCAAAAGCTGCGTTCGTTCAAAAACTATTATGATGCAAAAGCAAATTCTCAGTTTGTATCTAAGTGCAGTTTGCGTCTAAGCGCAGATTGTGTCTAAGCGCAGTTTTGCGTCTAAGTGCAGTTTACGTCTAAACTCAGATTTACGTCTAAACGCAGTTTTACGTCTAAACGCAGATTTATGTCTAAACGCAGATTTACGTCTAAACGCAGATTTACGTCTAAACGCAGTTTTACGTCTAAACGCAGATTTACGTCTAAACTCAGATTTACGTCTTAAACTCAAATTTACGTCTAAACGCAGATTTACGTCTAAACGCAGTTTTACGTCTAGACGCAGATTTACGTCTAAACTTTGAAACTTGTTTGTATACTCGCAGAAGGCAGTATGCAGTTGAAATCAAGACGTAAACGTGAACTGAGATTTGATGATTGAGCGAGGAAAGCCGATTTACGTCTGAATGCAGTTTTACGTCTAAATGTTGAAACTCGTTCGTAAAATTGTAGAGGACAGTTTGCAGTTATCAATAGGATCAAAATGTAAGTGTAAACTGCAAAGAAGCTCGTTCGTAAAAGCACGGAAGACGGTTCTGCAGAATCAAACGTAAACGTAAACTGTAATGTATCAAAATACAAATTTACGTCTGAATGCAGATTCGGAAGAACAGCACTTAGAACTTGTTCGTGAAAGCGCAGAGAGCAGTAGTAATGAAGGAGGTTTACAGTAATGATAAAGTGCTCGAAAATAAACGCAAACCAGAGATTTAGAGTGGTTCGGTCAGCCTTGACCTACTCCACTTTTGGCTTCCTCCACCGACGAGGTTGCCGACGTCAACTAGGTGCCTTCCTTCAATGGGCGAAGGCTAACTGCCCTTTTACAGTTTCTCTCCTTTTGACAGGCTCAGGAGACAACCTTTACAGACCTTTCTCTCCTCACTTTACAACTGAAAACTTGAAGAACAGAAGGAGGAAACTTAAAGGTTTTTCAACACTTTTGAGCTCTTAGAATCACAGAAAAGATCAAGATTTCGGTGTAGGTCTGTATCTTTTCAGTGCTGAATGGGTGGGGTATTTATAGGTCCCAACCCAATTCAAAATTCGAGCTCAAAACGATCAAATCGATCAAATCCCAGAATTCTGGGATCAGGCGGTTGCACCTCTTGACTGGAGAGGTGGCACCGCCTGGCAGAGCTCGAAGACTGAGCTCAGGCGATTGCTTCTCTCTGCCAGAGCTCGAAGACTGAGCTCGATGGTTCCATCACCTGGCAGAGCTCGAAGACTGAGCTTGGTGATTGCAACACCTGGCAGAGCTCGAAACTGAGCTCGGTGGTTGCATCACCTGGCAGAGCTCCAAGCTGAGCTCAGGCTGATGCACCTCTCTGCCAGAGCTCGAAGACTGAGCTCGGTGAATGCATCACCTGGCAGAGCTCGAGACTGAGCTCAGGTTGATGCACCTCTCTGCCAGAGCTCGAAGACTGAGCTCGGTGGTTGCATCGCCTGGCAGAGCTCGAAACTTGAGCTCTGACGGTGCTACCTCTTGGCAAAGGAGGTTGCACCGCCCAGTCTAGCTCGAAGACTGAGCTCTGGGCGGTTGCACCTCTCGGCTGGGGCGGTTGCACCTCCCAGCCTCGCAGCCCTGGCGGTTGCACCTCCTGGCTGGGGCGGTTGCACCTCCCAACCCCACAGCCCAGGCGGTTGCACCTCCTGGCTGGGGCGGTTGCACCTCCTGGTGCAATCAGGGTCCGAATGGTTCACTCCATTCGGCCCACTTTGAATCTTTTCAGGGGCCCAATTGCCCCAAGATTAAGCTAATGGGATCACCTCCCATTTTCATGCTTAATCATCATGCTAACTATGATTAACTCTAAGACAACTTCTGCAGCTTTGCTCCGATGCGTCAATCGCTTCTTCCGGCGAGTTTTCGGCCAACTTCCGTCGATCATCCGATAACCCTCGGTGATCCTTCTGCGGACATCCGGCATACTCCTGGACTTTGCGACGATCCACTTGGCGAGTTCCGACGAGCTTCGCTTGGCAAGCTTCTGGACTTCTCGGATCTGTTCTCGCTGAACCTCCGACGACCGTCCGAACTTCCGTCGAACTCTCGAACTCCCAACGTGATCATGATCTTGACTCCGGCGCAACACCTGCTGCTTGTCTTACTCTCATCGTAGTTAATCCTGCACAACAAATCAAAACTTCGATCGAGACAATTAATCCTAAGCAATTAACCAAGTTGTCCGACATGTCATTGGTCCCTCGACGCTTCGTCCGATTCTTCGGCGCATCGTTCTCTCGTGCAGCCTATTGCCCAATCGGCCAGTTGACTCCGCAACTCCGATATCCTTGGCACAATACCCGCTCTTCTTGGCCCGATGCCCGAGTCCACGGCCCGAAGCCTTCTGTCGATACGTCGACCGATCCACCGGCCCGACGTCCAATCTTCTGACATGTTCCTTCGGCACAACATGATTTTCCTGCTTTAATTGTCTCATTCTGATCGAAGCATCCTGCTTCACTCAAAACGCAGATTAAATCATAAACATATATCAAGTAGTTTCATCATCAAAATACGAGATTCAACAATCTCCCCCTTTTTGATGATGACAACCACTTGATGACGGAGTTAAACTTAACTCCCGGAGTTTAAACAAACTCCCCCTATCAATATGCCATATTGATAGAACCTTGAATTCAAACTGAATTCAAGTCATTGCAATATTCATCATGAATACTTGCAATACATCAACATGAACATATGCATAAACTTATGCATCACATGTCATGTCATCAACATACTTTCATCAACAAAAAGGAGAAGTATCACAATCAAATGTTTGTGTGTGATATTGGTTCAACTCTTTGCATGAAAATCATAATATCAAGTTTTATCATCATGCAATCTTGGAGCTAGAAGATTTAGCAAGTGTTACATCATGCTTAGAACATTCATGCTATCAAGTTTTAGATATGCAAGTTTTATAGTATATAAGATAGCACTTTTGGTAATGTTCAAGATAGTAAGTTCTTTATCATGCAAGCTAGCAAATTAGAGATGTTCAAGAAGGCAACTCTTGCTTCTTGAAAATTTTGCTCACTTTGCTAGATGCGTACGCTAGCATTTTTGCCTCTTGAGATAGGCAAGATAGCACATTTGCTTCTTTTGAGATAGCAACTTTTTGCTTCTCTTTAGACCAACAAGCTAGCAATTTTTACGATATACAAGTTTCACAATATATAAGCTAGCAAAAATTTCGAAAGCAAATGCAAGATAAATTTCTTGTGTAAGCTCATGATTCTTGCTTCCTATTGCAATGTGCAAATTGCAAGTTTTGCTTCTTGAGATATTCAAGATAGTGATGTTCAAGAAGACAATTTTTCTTCTTGAAATAAGCAAGATAGCAATCTTTGCTTCTTAAAATAGGTAAGCTAGCAATCAAGTTTTTGCATCTTCTTGACTTGTACAAGCTAGCTATCTCCCCCTTTGTCATTGAAAAAAAAAGAAAGAGAGAATACAGTTTTGTAGTTCTCTTTTCCTTTTACAACGATTTCAAAATCATGACAAATGATGAATAATCAAGTTATGAATGTCAAGATAATTTTTCATCATGAATATTTTATCATTGCATGCATCATTATCATAAATGTTTCATATCATGATGGTATCAATTTTGTTAAATTATATCCTACCATGCATGATCAAAACTTCTCCCCATTTTATCATTGAAAACAAGAAGAAAGTGGGGGGAAGAGCATAAAAGTGTTAAATATTTCAATCATTTCAAGGCATTTACATCATTGATCAAGTCATGATTCGTGATTCATCATAAAGCAAGTTAGTTTTCAATCATCACATAAGGCTTTTAAAGAATTTTTGAAACATAGGAGAATGATTAATTTAAGCGTACAATGTTTCAATCCAATTCAAGTCATGAATATCAATGCTTTCATATTATGAGTATCAATTCATGAATACCATGAGATATTATTTGTGACTTCAATTTTGCAAGATCAAGATTATGATTTAGATAAATCAAATTATTAATTTGAAATTCATAATCTAGTCATTAAAATTAATTTCGAGATTCATAAAATATCATGAAATCATTAATCTCGATCAGATGGGAAAAGCATTTTTTTTAGAGATTCTTTTTCACCTAAGCATGCCTTAGTCTTTATATGCCAAATTAAGATAAGCATTAAAGTTCAAGACATAAGGCAAAGAAATCTTGTATTATGAAATATATGATATCAAGGCTCATGATTCATTCGAAAAGATATAGTACAAAGAGCAACTTGAAACATTCTTATCAAGATCATATTTTAAAATATTCCAAGTTTCAAGATATCAATATGACACTTCATTGAATTGCATTTCATTTGAAGAACTCATTTTTTGATAAATGTAGGGAGCATAATGAACGATCTTGATTTATAAAAAGCTTTATGTTATCAAGATCATGATTTTAATAATTATTCTCTTTAGCAAAGAATCACAAAAGCACTTTATTTTTGCATAAGAAATCACATTGTGTTATGATTTATAAATTCTTTTTCTGCACACGAATCATAGGAGATAGAATGTGAAACAAATCTTTGCAAGCAAAAACACTATCATTCATATTTCAAGATGGAGTTTATAAGCATGAATCATTTCATCAAATCCATTTTAGAAAATTATTTTTCATAAGTGTATGAGAAAATCCGATTGTTAGGATACCAATTGTTAAGTGAATCCGAAAATGAAATTAACACTTTCATATATTCAAACATGATTTTTGCTATAGATCTTGAAATTAAGTCAAGAAGATCAAACAAGCTCATGATCATGGATAACTTAAAATCACATGCATAAAATTGTTAATAACCATTTTTTTTTTTTTTTGGTAAGTAAAAGTAAAATTCATTATGTGTAAAGTTTCTACAAATAGCTTTATCTATACAAGTCATAGACAAAGCCAAGTAACTCATAGAGTGCTAATGCGATAGTTATGACTACACATGCTGTAGACTATAACTACCTGTGGGTACATTATTTGGCATCATTCCCAAGATCCTTAGCTAATAGCAAAATTAAATTTGATAAAAATATCTTTTTCTCTTCGGGTGAAGTGCTCGGTTTTGAGTTCATGCTCCATACAGAATCTTGAGTCTCTAATAATCTCTTTCAAGAGCTGAGCATTGTTTGTGTGTTGACATTCAAATATTCTATTACATCTCTCCTTCCACATCCACCAAATAGCACATCTGAAAATAACCTTTGCCAGTTGTGTAAGAGGCCCTTTTCTTGAGAAACATTGCATAAGGTCGCCTAGTTCTTGGTGCAAGTTTGGTTGCGGCAGTCTATTGAGTTCAAATCGCTGGAGAATCTCCTTCCATATCCATTTTGTATAATCACAAGCAAAATAGAGGTGGTCAACAGTTTCTTCTTGTTGCAAACAAAGGGAGCATCGGTTAACATGATAGATACCTCTTCTTTTCATATTGTCTATTGTAGGTAGTTTATTGAGAAGGGCCTGCCATGTACATAAGGAGTGTCTTTGTGATCCCGGTCGATCCCATGTCCAACTGCTTGGGACCCACTTGTTATTTCTTTGCCTAATTTGATTCCATGCGGATGTGGCACTAAATTTACCATTGTCATGAGGCCAAATAAGTATATCTGAAGAGTTGTTCCTGATTCGAATAGCTATGATAGTCGGCCAAAGTGATAACATTTCAGGAGAAATAGGATTAGGGAGACACCAAGTACTGTTAGCGATGAACTCGGAAACCTTCCAATCTTTGGGAGCCCCAAGATCTTTTCATATTACATCTTTATGCATTACTTTAAATCAAACGTGATTTCATTCAACAATGTTAATCAAACATGATACACATTATTACTTCTTAACCATGATCAAAATCATTTTGTTTGTTTATCATAAAATATGCAATATTATTTTCGAAATTATCAGCATGATCATAATTTTTGTATTTTTATTTTTAAACATGTAATTTTCAAGAAAATTTGTTCTAAACTAAAAAAGAAAATATATCATGAAAGCATCAAGTAATTTCAAAATAAACCAAAGGCATTTTAATTACCTCAATGTCGTAAGCTAGTAAGGCGTAGTTTGCCGCCTTGCTTTTGTTGCCTTTCTCTTCTTCGGAGGAGCTCGATTCATCCCAATTTTTGTTCTTCTTCTTGCGTTTAAAGCAAGTAGTTCCATTCTTTTTGCTTTTTAATTTTCATTTCATTTGTAGTTTAAGTTCACCATCACTTGAGCTTATGCTCGAGTGGTCTTCAAATGTTCTATGTCCCAAATCCTTCCTGTTCTTTGGAAGGTTGGTTTGTTCATCATTGTCCTCATCACTTGAGTCATCGCTCAAGTGGCATTCATTTGTCCAGAGTTCCAAATCCTTCCTGTTCTTTGGAAGGTGGTTCTCAAGTTCTTCACGTGCATTGCACGTCATTTCATATGTGATCAATGAACCAATTAGTTCTTCAAGTGGAAAATGGTTCAAGTTTTTTGATTCTTGAATAGCAGTTACTTTTGAATCCCAAGTTTTAGAAAGTGAGCGCAAAACTTTGTTAACGAGTTCAAAATCCGAAAAGCTTTTACCAAGTGATTTTAAACCATTGACGACATCCGTAAAACGGGTGTACATGTCAACAACGGTTTCGCTTGGTTTCATATGAAAAAGCTCGAAATCAAGCAGTAAAATATTAACTTTCGAGTCTTTGACTCTACTAGTTCCCTCGTGCGTGATTTCAAGAGTGCGCCAAATATCGAAAGCCGTTTCACACGTAGAAATCCGATTGAACTCATTTTTGTCCAATGCGCAAAATAAGGCATTCATGGCCTTTGCGTTTAAAGAAAAATTCTTCTTCTCCAAAACCGACCATTCGTTCATCGGTTTGGAGGGAAGTTGAAAACCGTTTTCAATGATATTCCATAAATCCAGATTTAGAGAGATTAAGAAAACTCTCATTCGAGTTTTCCAATAAGTGTAGTCCAATCCGTTAAAGAACGGTGGACGAAAGACCGAACAGCCCTCTTGAAAAGTCATTTCTCTCGGGTGTAAATCCGAAATGAGAAATACCCCGCTCTGATACCAATTGTTAGGATCGAGAGCACTAAGAGGGGGGGGTGAATTAGTGCAGCGGAAATCTTAGAGCAATTAAAAACCAAAAGCTGCGTTCGTTCAAAAACTATTATGATGCAAAAGCAAATTCTCAGTTTGTATCTAAGTGCAGTTTGCGTCTAAGCGCAGATTGTGTCTAAGCGCAGTTTTGCGTCTAAGTGCAGTTTACGTCTAAACTCAGATTTACGTCTAAACGTAGATTTACGTCTAAACGCAGATTTACGTCTAAACGCAGATTTACGTCTAAACGCAGTTTTACGTCTAAACGCAGATTTACGTCTAAACTCAGATTTACGTCTTAAACTCAAATTTACGTCTAAACGCAGATTTACGTCTAAACGCAGTTTTACGTCTAGACGTAGATTTACGTCTAAACTTTGAAACTTGTTTGTATACTCGCAGAAGGCAGTATGCAGTTGAAATCAAGACGTAAACGTGAACTGAGATTTGATGATTGAGCGAGGAAAGCCGATTTACGTCTGAATGCAGTTTTACGTCTAAATGTTGAAACTCGTTCGTAAAATTGTAGAGGACAGTTTGCAGTTATTAATAGGATCAAAATGTAAGTGTAAACTGCAAAGAAGCTCATTCGTAAAAGCACGGAAGACGGTTCTGCAGAATCAAACGTAAACGTAAACTGTAATGTATCAAAATACGAATTTACGTCTGAATGCAGATTCGGAAGAACAGCACTTAGAACTTGTTCGTGAAAGCGCAGAGAGCAGTAGTAATGAAGGAGGTTTGCAGTAATGATAAAGTGCTCGAAAATAAACGCAAACCAGAGATTTAGAGTGGTTCGGTCAGCCTTGACCTACTCCACTTTTGGCTTCCTCCACCGACGAGGTTGCCGACGTCAACTAGGTGCCTTCCTTCAATGGGCGAAGGCTAACTGCCCTTTTACAGTTTCTCTCCTTTTGACAGGCTTAGGAGACAACCTTTACAGACCTTTCTCTCCTCACTTTACAACTGAAAACTTGAAGAACAGAAGGAGGAAACTTAAAGGTTTTTCAACACTTTTGAGCTCTTAGAATCACAGAAAAGATCAAGATTTCGGTGTAGGTCTGTATCTTTTCAGTGCTGAATGGGTGGGGTATTTATAGGCCCCAACCCAATTCAAAATTCGAGCTCAAAACGATCAAATCGATCAAATCCCAGAATTCTGGGATCAGGCGGTTGCACCTCTTGACTGGAGAGGTGGCACCGCCTGGCAGAGCTCGAAGACTGAGCTCAGGCGATTGCTTCTCTCTGCCAGAGCTCAAAGACTGAGCTCGATGGTTCCATCACCTGGCAGAGCTCGAAGACTGAGCTTGGTGATTGCATCACCTGGCAGAGCTCGAAACTGAGCTCGGTGGTTGCATCACCTGGTAGAGCTCCAAGCTGAGCTCAGGCTGATACACCTCTCTGCCAGAGCTCGAAGACTGAGCTCGGTGAATGCATCACCTGGCAGAGCTCGAGACTGAGCTCAGGCTGATGCACCTCTCTGCCAGAGCTCGATGACTGAGCTCGGTGGTTGCATCGCCTGGCAGAGCTCGAAACTTGAGCTCTGGCGGTGCTACCTCTTGGCAGAGGAGGTTGCACCGCCCAGTCTAGCTCGAAGACTGAGCTCTGGGCGGTTGCACCTCTCGGCTGGGGCGGTTGCACCTCCCAGCCTCGCAGCCCTGGCGGTTGCACCTCCTGGCTGGGGCGGTTGCACCTCCCAACCCCACAGCCCTGGCGGTTGCACCTCCTGGCTGGGGCGGTTGCACCTCCCAACCCCACAGCCCAGGCGGTTGCACCTCCTGGCTGGGGCGGTTGCACCTCCTGGTGCAATCAGGGTCCGAATGGTTCACTCCATTCGGCCCACTTTGAATCTTTTCAGGGGCCCAATTGCCCCAAGATTAAGCTAATGGGATCACCTCCCATTTTCATGCTTAATCATCATGCTAACTACGATTAACTCTAAGACAACTTCTGCAGCTTTGCTCCGATGCGTCAATCGCTTCTTCCGGCGAGTTTCCGGCCAACTTCCGTCGATCATCCGATAACCCTCGGTGATCCTTCTGCGGACATCCGACATACTCCTGGACTTTGCGACGATCCACTTGGCGAGTTCCGACGAGCTTCGCTTGGCAAGCTTCTGGACTTCTCGGATCTGTTCTCGCTGAACCTCCGACGATCGTCCGAACTTCCGTCGAACTCTCGAACTCCCAACGTGATCATGATCTTGACTCCGGCGCAACACCTGCTGCTTGTCTTACTCTCATCGTAGTTAATCCTGCACAACAAATCAAAACTTCGATCGAGACAATTAATCCTAAGCAATTAACCAAGTTGTCCGACATGTCATTGGTCCCTCGACGCTTCGTCCGATTCTTCGGCGCATCGTCCTCTCGTGCAGCCTATTGCCCAATCGGCCAGTTGACTCCGCAACTCCGATATCCTTGGCACAATACCCGCTCTTCTTGGCCCGATGCCCGAGTCCACGGCCCGAAGCCTTCTGTCGATACGTCGACCGATCCACCGGCCCGACGTCCAATCTTCTGACATGTTCCTTCGGCACAACATGATTTTCCTGCTTTAATTGTCTCATTCTGATCGAAGCATCCTGCGTCACTCAAAACGCAGATTAAATCATAAACATATATCAAGTAGTTTCATCATCAAAATACGAGATTCAACAGTGCTAATACCGTGGGCGAACCTACCAATAGAAGATGCCACTTGGGATAACTATGACGACTTGTAGATCAAATTTCTAGAATTCACGAATCATCAGCCTCGAGGATAAGGCTGATTTGAAGAGGGCAGGTCTGTTAGGACTTTTGTTTTGCAAAACTTTCCTCCTGCTTTAAGGCTTGTGTTAGGACTCTAGCTTGGAGAGTCCTAATTGAGAGGGACATTCATGTAAAACTGTTAGGACTCTAGCTAGGAGAGTCCTAATTGAGAGAGACATTCTGTTAGGACTCTAGCTAGGAGAGTCCTAATTGAGAGGGGCATTCATGTAGGATGTTTTTTCTTAGAGAAGAATTAGGAGTTGTAAGGGAATAGGAGTCTTGACTAGGAGTTCTATTAGGAGTTGGTTAGAAGTAAGAGTCTTAAGTAGGAGTCCTATTAGGAGTTAGGGTTTAGAAGCCCTATAAATAGCCATGTATTCCTTCTCTTTTGATATGCAATAGATGAATCTTTTCTGCAGCCTTTGAGCAGCAACTTGGTGGGAGGAACCCCTATAGAGTTCCAAGGAGGCCAATCCCCTAAAGAGATCAACCCCAAGTTTAGAATATGCAAGGGTTCTAACAGCTTGCATGAAGTTATTTCTAGCTTCTGTCTCTTTTTCGATAAGATTCTCATCATGGAGCTGAAGTTGCAGCTCATATTGCATTGCTATTAGTTCCTTTCTGCAAAATTGAACTCGGGTGGTAATATTGCCAAAGGTATTTGTATTCCACTCCTTAAGTGCTGCTTTGCAGGCTTTGAGTTTTTGACATAAGATGTAAGGGGGGGATCCATGCACATTAACATTCCAAGCTGATCTGATAACATTAAGGAACTGAGGATAAGTACTTCAAATGTTGAAGAATCTAAATGGTTTCTTGCCTTTTGGTGTTGCTTTATCTGCATGTATGTATATTAAAGAATGATCAGAAAACAATGGAGCATCATACTCAAGAAGTGAATCAGGGTAAACTATTAACCATTCTTGGTTAATCAGACATCTATCGAGTCGAGCCATTATTTTTCTGTTAGCAGCACCTTGATTGCTCCAGGAGAGCCAATTACCCACAGATTTCATATCAGTCAATGCAGCAGTATCTATGTAATCATTAAAACTCTAAAGCTGACTTTCTGAAAGCTGTCTACCCCCCACCTTTTCATTTGTGTACCGAACAGTATTAAAGTCACCAAGAACAATCTAAGGTACATTAAGACAGCCATCTGCAATGTTAGTTAAATCAGACCATAGTGTATTTCTTTCTTGCATACTGTTTGAAGCATATATACTAGTGAAATTGAATTGACAGCCATTCTTTTTGTCCTCTACCTTAAGATGGATGAATTGATCAGTAGCATAAATAAACCAAGCATTAATAGAGTTAGGACGCCATAAGACCCATATTCTACCAAAAGTTTCATTTGAGTCATTGGTAAACAGTTCTGTGTCCGGCCATATTAAATTATTTTGATCTTGAACGTGCGATTGTTTAATTTTCGTTTCCACTAGAATAACAATATCACATGCGGCAGACTTGATTATTCTGTTGAGCTCCTGATCTTTCTCAGTCTTATTAAGTCCACGAACATTCTAGCATGTTATCTTCATCAGTAATAAACAAATGAAAAAAATGGTAAGGTATTCATCCTACGAATTTGGATGGACTGTACCATCCTTTTTCTTATCCTTTGGTTTTGTATTTTCCTCCCGCACAATATCCTTACCTTTTATGACTTTATTCCTATATTTATCCACTTCATCTACAGCTTGCAGATGTTTAAACTTTAAAATACCTTGAATCATGTGGTCTTGATGTTGGGAAATCTTGGGGGCGACATCATATGCGCAGCGGAAGAACAAGAAAACAAAATCCCCGATTCCCAAAGAGATGTTCGTCGTCGTACGAAGATTGGTGCGCAAAATCCGCGAAACATAAAACTGCATATAGAGTAGATTGTGTTACCTAGGGAGATCGTATATCACTATTTCCTTACAAATCCTTAGGAGAGGGTGAAGGAGGTCAAGCGTTCTCCTCTCTAGTGGTGATCCACACAGTAGGGCTACAACGACGCTCCTCAAAACTCCAGGCCTGCTCTAAGGTGGAGAGGGAGAGGAGAATAGGAAAGGCAAGCAAATACTCTAACCTATGAGGCTCTGAATCCCTCCTATTTTTAGAGGTCTCCTGTCAAACCCTAATGGGTCCTCCCCTAGTGGGTATTGGATCTGTATCCAATAAGACAAGGGCTCCGTCGGATATCTCATATCTGAACCTCTACTCATCGCAATGCCTACCATATGTGTGTGACCCTTTAGGCCCAATATTGAGCTGGCTGTGAGTAATACCTGTCAGAACTTCCTTCTAACTCAGTGAATTATTATCTCTGTAATAATTCACTTGACTCATCAACTACGAATGTACTAGGCCACTACGCCGTAGTCCCCAAACGATACAGGGGAATCCAATCCATTGGACCTGTTTGTCCTCAGTTACCATGTACCTATAGTCCCTCATTCATCTAATATCCTAGAGACCGTATATCGAGCATGGTATTGTCAGACCCATATGGTTTCTACTCGAGTCTCGCTCTAATCGGATTCTCCTAGAGAATACTTTCTCTCTCAACCCGAATGACCCTGGCTAGGGATTTGTCTGAGTAAGAACACATGGGATATTCCTCTCATGACGCCGAGAGTGGATGATCCTCTATTGATACTCAATAGCCCTCGTAAGGTCGACTACCACTTCCAATGACCAGCTGTACTAGATCTGGGATAGCCAAACCTATAAGTCTGGTATCAAAGAGTGGAACACTCATACAGGACATCCTTGGTGTCTGAAGTCTAAGAACCAGATACACCACTAGGACTACAGAATCGCTGTCTGACAATAAGGCGTCATCAACCATCCAGCATTCCGTAAGCAGATCAATCAGTGAACTCATTCTCCAATGAGCACCTGTACTGTATCCCTAGTGTCCCTACACGAGCTGCTCTGAGACCAGCTGCATCCATCATATGGACGGGTAAACAGCACACCAGTCTGTCCGGTTATCACGATGTCCCTCTCGAGTAACCTATGACCGGGATTATTTAAGATATGTGTTTAAAGGTGAATCGATCTCATTATCATGATATCATCATGATCCGATTCCCATTGCACAAATCCAAGGACATCACAATATATATATATATATATATATATATATATATATATATATATATATATATATATATATATATATATATATATATATATATATATATATATATATATATATATATATATATATATATATATACAATAGTTATAAAGTGATATACGCTAGAAATAAGCAAAAATATTATGTATCAAGTCACACGTGCCATCACTCACATGATTGGCTTGCTGGGCACCTATGACTAGCAATCTCCCACTTGACCTAAAGCCAATCACCTATGTCTGATCCCCATCAGACCCCTATGACGCTCAAAGATAATATGAGACAACGGCTTTGTCAATGGATCTGCAATGCTATCTTCGGATGGAACTCTTTCCACTACTACATCTCCTCGGGTTACGATCTCTTTGATATAAGCTGGAACCTCCTCAGAACACTTCTGATGAGACCCGGGTTCCCTTATTTGAGTAGTCGCCCAATAATTGTCACAATATATGGAAGTCGGCTCCTCGCTACTCGGCACGACTCCCAAATCTGTGATGAACTTCTTCACCCAGACTCCCTCCTTTACTGTATCTGATGCAGCAATGTACTCCGCCTCTATGGTTGAGTCAGTAGTGGTATCTTGCTTGGAACTCTTCCAGCACACTGCTCCTCCATTCAAGGTGTACAAATACCCTGAATTCGACTTGCTATCATCTACATCAGACTGAAAACTTGAGTCAGCGTAGCCTTCAACCTTAAGGCTATTACCTCCATAGTAAAAGATCCTTAGTCATTCTCAAGTACTTAAGGATACACTTTACTGCTTTCCAGTGCTCCAAGCCTGGATCCGCCTGATACCTGCTCGTGACACTCAAGCATGCGCTATATCAGGCCTAGTACATAGTATGGCATATATGATAGACCCTATTGCTGAGGCATAAGGTATCATATCCATGTTCGCCCTTTCTTGAAATTTTCCATGCCAAACCTTTTGACAATGGTTTCTATGTACTTGGACTGGGACAAGCCAAGCATCCTTTTGGATCTATCTCTATAGATTCGAATCCCCAAGATATAGGATGCTTCCCCTAAGTCCTTCATGGAGAAGTGTCTAGATAACCAAGCCTTTACTATGGATAGCATTCCTTCATCATTCCCAATGATCAGGATGTCATCCACATATAATACCAAAAAGGTGATAGCACTCCCACTTACCTTCCTATACACACAAGGCTCATCTTCGTTCTTAACGAAGTCATAAGATCTGATTGCCTCATCAAATCTTATGTTCCAACTTCGGGAAGCTTGCTTTAGTCCATAAATGGATCTAAGCAACCTACACACCTTATCTGGGCAGTTCTTGGACACGAATCCCTCAGATTGCATCATATATACCTCCTCCTTGAGGTTCCCATTGAGGAATGCAGTTTTCAAATCCATCTGCCAGATCTCATAATCATAGTGTGCTGCAATAACCAATAGAATTCTAATGGATTTTAGCATTGCTACGAGTGAGAAGGTTTCGTCGTAGTCAACACCTTGCCTTTGACGATACCCCTTAGCCACTAGCCTTGCTTTATAGGTCTTTACCTTTCCATCTACTTCGATCTTTTTTTTAAAGATCCACTTACAACCGATGGGTACAATACCTTCGGGCATATCAACTAGGTTCCAAACCTTATTGGAGTACTGTTAGAACCCTTGCAGATTCTAAACTTGGGGTTGATCTCTTTAGGGGATCGGCCTGTTGAATCTCGTATTTTGATGATGAAACCACTTGATATGTGTTTATAATTTAAACTGCATTTTGAGTGATGCAGGTCTACTCGATCAGGATTAGACAGTTAACGCAAGAGGAATTGACGTTGCGCCGGAGGAGATCACGTTAGGATATTGGATGGCAGAAGGCTTCGGACGTCGGGCATCAGGCCAAGAGCGGAATTGCACCAAGGATATCGGTGTTGCGGAGTTGCCGAAGAATCGGACGAAGCGCCAACCAATGATGTGCCGGGCAACAGAATGTCAATTCGCTTTATAATAATTGTCTAGATCGGAGTAGAGTTTTTGCTTGTGTGTGCAGGATTAACTACGATAATGATGAAGACATAAAGTGAAACAAAGTGCGGAGTCAAGCACGAAGGATTCATTGGGAGTTCGAGAGTTCGACGGAAGTCCGAAGGTTCGTCGGGAATGCTGCCGGAACTAGCCGAGAATAAGTAGGGAGCTTGCCGAAGGGTTTTTCGGAAGCTCGCCGAAAGGTTCGTTGGAAGTTCGCGGAGCTCACCGAGAAAGATCAGAGCTTACCGAAGAAGCTCGTTGGAACTCGCCAAGATCAAATCGTGAAGTCTAGGAGCTTGCCGGGAGTCCGCAGAATGGTTTCCGAGAGTTTATCGGAAGACCGTCGGAAGTTCACCGGAAAAAGTCTTGACTTACGGACTTTGTAATAGCTTATAAAATATCTTTAAATTCGTAGTTAGCATGTTAATTAGGGTTAGGATTAGGTGTTAATCCTATAACCCAAGTAGGGGCCAATTGGGCTCAAGTTCGGACATGTTTAGGGCAAGATTGAAGCCCAACTAGTGGGCTGAAAACACTGTAGTTGGGCTGAAAACACTGTAGGAGGTAGCACCGCCTGGGCTGGGCGGTGGCACCGCCCAGTGCCCGAGAGCTGGGCGGTAGCACCGCTTGGGCTGGGCGGTGGCACCGCCCAGCACTGTCAGCTTTTGACAAGTGACAGGCGGTGGCACCGCCAGCATCGGGAACCCAACGAGAATTCAAATTTTGGAGCCCAAATTTGAATCCTCTTGGGGCCTATAAATACCCCTCTATTCTCAGCTGAGAATAGAACTTTTGGAGCAGCAAGTGTTTGAGAGAAAGGCCCTAGAAAAGTCTTAGATAGTCTTGTTTTCAATTTGCTAGTGTTCACCTCCTTCTTTCTTGCTAAAAATTTGTAAGAGAGTGAACCGCTTGTAAAGAGTTGTAAGAGGGGTATTTACCCTTCCATTTCAAGAGACTTGCTAGTGGAAGGTGGGAGCCTCATCGAAGAGGGGCCTCGCAAGTGGAGTAGGTCGTTTGACCGAACCACTCTAAAATCGGCATGATCCTTGGTTTGCATTTCATTATTGCTATTTACATTATTGTAAACCTTCTTATATGCTTTAGTTCCTTATTACTTTTGCTGCGCATATTTAAGAATACGCTTTCAAGATTAAGCTTTTCAAGTTCCGTTCTTATCGTACGAAAGATTTTCTAAAACCGAAGTTTTAATCCGCTGCACTAATTCACCCCCCCCCTCTTAGTGCTGCTCCGATCCTAACAATTGGTATCAGAGCCACGTTTTTCTACTTTGGTTTAACACCCAAATAGAAATGGCTCTTTATGGCTTTGAAGAGGGCATATCGGTTGTTTGTCCACCGTTGTTTAACGGATCGGACTACACTTGTTGGAAAACTCGAATGAGAGTTTTCTTACTTTCTTTGGATTTAAATTTATGGCACATAGTCGAAAATGGATATGAAATGTCTTCTCTCCCAATGAACCATTGGAATGATTTGGAGAAGAAGATGTTTTCTTTAAACGCAAAGGCTATGAATGCCTTATTTTACGCTTTAGACAAAAATGAGTTCAATCAGATTTCTACGTGCGAAACGGCTTTTGATATTTGGCGAATACTTGAAATCACATACGAGGGAACTAGTAGAGTCAAAGACTCGAAAGTTAACATTTTAATGCATGATTTGGAACTTTTTCAAATGAAGCCGAGCGAAACCATTAGTGACATGTACACCCGTTTTATGGATGTCGTCAATGGTTTACAAACTCTTGGCAAATGTTTCTCGAATTTTGAACTTGTTAGTAAAGTTTTACGATCACTTTCTAAAGTTTGGGAATCAAAAGTTACGGCAATACAAGAAACAAAAGATTTAAATATTTTTCCACTTGAAGAACTTATCGGCTCATTGATGACATATGAAATGGTGCGCAATGCACATGATGAACACAATGAACACTTGAACCACCTTCCAAAGAATAGGAAGGATTTGGAACTCCGGACAAATAAATACCACTTGAGCGATGACTCAAGTGATGAGGACAATGATGAACTTGAACTTCGAATACTAACTCTTAATAAGTTCATTAAACAAAAATCTAAAATGAACAATGAACTTGAACGGAGGAAAAGGCCAAAGAAAAGGAAGGCACCCAAGGATGAATCAAGAACTTCCAAAGGTGAAACGACGAATTGGGCTTTGACGGGCTTCGACTACAAGGTAAGTAACTCAACTCTCTTGAATTATTTTGAAATTACTTGAAGTTTTTCATGAGTTCTTAATTTAGATAGTAGGAATAGGAAATAAAAAAATTATTTTTCAAAAATTATATCATGTTTTTCTTTTTAAGCATCTTTGAAAAAAAAAAAAAAATTAAAAATTTGATCAATGAAAAGTATATTGCTAAGGTTTCATGCATGTTAAGTTTTGAAATGTTGAATGATGTATGCAACATTATGGATTATAGTTATATGATATGTGATAATGCTTAGGATTAATCCATGCATGTGTATTTTGATATCATGATGTTTTATTTTTGATGTGTTTGGTCTTGACGACTTTATGACGAAACTTATGTTTTGATTTTAAATGATGATACAATGTTTTCACAAAAAGACTTGAACACTCTCACATGTAATCAATTGTATGAAATGGAAATGAATTTTCTATTCTATTGAGATTAATGAATTTATTTTACCAATCTTATGAATCTCATGAAAATAAACATGATGAATATTTTATAAATGAGTTGTCTTATAATATTTTGCCTTTACATCTTGAACTTTAATGCTTATATTGATTTGGCATATAAAGACTAAGGCATGCTCATAAGAAGCAAATCACATGAATAGAAATTTATAAAAATGAAATGTAATCCTCTATCTTATTGATTTCTACCTAAGAGACCAATAAAACTATCTATGCCATTTTGAATCTCTTGAAAGAAATGTTGAGATTTTGATGATTTGGATGATTTGAATTTGAATGAGTTTTATTCAAAATCATGATCTTGATTCCGTGATATTTACAAATTAAGATTTATTATGAATCAAGATTTTTTCATTATTCGATCTCCTAAGATTTTCTTTTGATTATTTATGAGTAGGTTTTTCAAAAAAAAAAAATCCTATCTTTTGGTATTCATATGTTCTAATCTTTCATGATATGATTTCTATACAATTCCTTGTATTCATGAAATGTTTATCGCATCACCCAATTACTTTCTTCTTGATATTCCTTATGTGGTGATTAAAATTATGCATGAAATACTCTTGATATTATTTTGATATATACAAATGAAAAGTTATAATCATGAATGATCGGATGAAATTTGACAAGTTAATATCTTCATGATTTGAAAAGTTTATAATTTGAAATTATGCATGCAATTGCTTTGTATTGTGATGATATATGCATCATGAATATTTTATTATCATACATGAAAATAGTGATAAACATTTTGAAAATAAATGTTTGTATCATGTTAGATGATTTTACATTTTGTGCATGATGAGTTATAGTGATGATTGAAACAATGATTGAAATGCTTGGAAATTTCAATGTTTGAGTATCATGTATGATATGCTTATTAATGATGATTGATTTATTTTTCGGTATCGTGCATGAAAAATAAGGTTATTGAAATTGTGTATGTTTTGAATATATATAATGATGCACAAATAAGAATGATACTTACCTTTGTCATAATATGAAAATTGATATAAGGATCTTCCCTTCTTTTTGACAATGACAAAGGGGGAGCAAGAATTTCTAGCGTGGACATCATGAAAAGAGGCAAACTAACTAGCTTGCACAATTCAAGATGAAAGCAAAAATTGCATTTCTCAAAAGAGAAGATGCAAATGTAACATTTGCCAAATTGTTTGCTTGCCTCATGTAAAACATTATCTCTTGCTAGTTTGGCATTTTTGCTAGCTTGTATATTATGAAACTTACATATCGTAAAAATTGCTAGCTTGTAGTCTAAAGAGAAGCAAAAAGTTGCTATCTCAAAAGAAGCAAATGTGCTATCTTTCCTATCTTAAGAGGCAAAAATGCTAACTTGCACATCTAGCAAAACATGACAAATTTGCATATTTCAAGAAGCAAGAGTTGCTTTCTTGAACATCTCAATATTGCTAGCTTGCATGATGTAGAACTTACTATCTTGAACATTCCCAAAAGTGCTATCTTGTATGTTGTAAAACTTGCATATCTAAAACTTGATAGCTTGAATGTCCTAAGCATGATGCATTACTTGCTAAATTTTCTAGCTTCAAAACTGCATGATGATAAAACTTAATATTATGTTTTTCATGCAATGAGTTGAACTTATATTACCAACACAAAGAATAGTTGTACTTCTCCTTTTTGTTGATGACAAAGGGGGAGAAGTATGTTGATGACATGATATGCATAAGTTTATGCATATGTTCATGTTGATGTGTTGCAAGTATTCATGATGAATATTGCAATGACTTGAATTCAGTTTGAATTCAAGGTTCTATCAATATGACATATTGATAGGGGGAGTTTGTTAAACTCCGGGAGTTAAGGTTAACTCCGTCATCAAGTGGTTGTCATCATAAAAAAGGGGGAGATTGTTGAATCTCGTATTTTGATGATGAAACCACTTGATATGTGTTTATGATTTAAACTGCATTTTGAGTGATGCAGGTCTACTCGATCAGGATTAGACAGTTAACGCAAGAGGAATTGACGTTGCGCCGGAGGAGATCACATTAGGATATTGGATGGCAGAAGGCTTCGGACGTCGGGCATCAGGCCAAGAGCGGAATTGCACCAAGGATATCGGTGTTGCGGAGGTCAACCGCTGATTGGGCAACAAGCCGCAAGAGAGGACGATGCGCCGAAGAATCGGACGAAGCGCCAACCAATGATGTGCCGGGCAACAGAATGTCAATTCGCTTTATAATAATTGTCTAGATCGGAGTAGAGTTTTTGCTTGTGTGTGCAGGATTAACTACGATAATGATGAAGACATAAAGTGAAACAAAGTGCGGAGTCAAGCACGAAGGATTCATTGGGAGTTCGAGAGTTCGATGGAAGTCCGAAGGTTCGTCGGTAATGCTGCCGGAACTAGCCGAGAATAAGTAGGGAGCTTGCCGAAGGGTTTTTCGGAAGCTCGCCGAAAGGTTCGTTGGAAGTTCGCGGAGCTCACCGAGAAAGATCAGAGCTTACCGAAGAAGCTCGTTGGAACTCGCCAAGATCAAATCGTGAAGTCTAGGAACTTGCCGGGAGTCCGCAGAATGGTTTCCGAGAGTTTATCGGAAGACCGTCGGAAGTTCGCCGGAAGCTCGCCGGAAAAAGTCTTGACTTACGGGCTCTGTAATAGCTTAGAAAATGTCTTTAAATTCGTAGTTAGCATGTTAATTAGGGTTAGGATTAGGTGTTAATCCTATAACCCAAGTAGGGGCCAATTGGGCTCAAGTTCGGACATGTTTAGGGCAAGATTGAAGCCCAACTAGTGGGCTGAAAACACTGTAGTTGGGCTGAAAACACTGTAGGCGGTAGCACCGCCTGGGCTGGGCGGTGGCACCGCCCAGTGCCCGAGAGCTGGGCAGTAGCACCGCTTGGGCTGGGCGGTGGCACTACCCAGCACTGTCAGCTTTTGACAAGTGACAGGCGGTGGCACCGCCAGCATCGGGAACCCAACGAGAATTCAAATTTTGGAGCCCAAATTTGAATCCTCTTGGGGTCTATAAATACCCCTCTATTCTCAGCTGAGAATAGAACTTTTGGAGCAGTAAGTGTTTGAGAGAAAGGCCCTAGAAAAGTCTTAGATAGTCTTGTTTTCAATTTGCTAGTGTTCACCTCCTTCTTTCTTGCTAAAAATTTGTAAGAGAGTGAACCGCTTGTAAAGAGTTGTAAGAGGGGTATTTACCCTTCCATTTCAAGAGACTTGCTAGTGGAAGGTGGGAGCCTCATCGAAGAGGGACCTCGCAAGTGGAGTAGGTCATTTGACCGAACCACTCTAAAATCGGCATGATCCTTGGTTTGCATTTCATTATTGCTATTTACATTATTGTAAACCTTCTTATATGCTTTAGTTCCTTATTACTTTTGCTGTGCATATTTAAGAATACGCTTTCAAGATTAAGCTTTTCAAGTTCCGTTCTTATCGTACGAAAGATTTTCTAAAACCGAAGTTTTAATCCGCTGCACTAATTCACCCCCCCCCCTCTTAGTGCTGCTCCGATCCTAACACAGCCTCCTTGGAACTCTATAGGGGTTCCTCCCTCCAAGTTGCTGCTCAAAGGCTGCAGAAAGGATTCATCTATTGCTTAAGAAAAGAGAAGGAATACATGGCTATTTATAGGGCTTCTAAACCCTAACTCCTAATAGGACTCCTACTTAAGACTCTTACTTCTAACCAACTCCTAATAGAACTCCTACTCAAGACTCCTATTCCCTTACAACTCCTAATTCTTCTCTAAGAAAAAACCTCCTACATGAATGCCCCTCACAATTAGGACTCTCCTAGCTAGAGTCCTAACAGAATGTCCCTCTCAATTAGGACTCTCCTAGCTAGAGTCCTAACATTTTTACATGAATGTCCCTCTCAATTAGAACTCTCCAAGCTAGAGTCCTAACAGACCCGCCCTCTTCAAATCAGCCTTGTCCTCGAGGCTGATGATTCATGAATTCTGGGAATTTGATCTTCAAGTCGTCATAGTTCTCCCAAGTGGCATCTTCTTTTGGTAGGTTCGCCCACTGTATTAGCACTTCATTAGTGGGTCGTCGTCGTCGAGTCACGATCCGTCGATCAATAATGGCACTTGGCTGGGTCTCGAGTTCTCTTTGGGTAGTCATATTTGGTGGGTGGCTTTGGGCTGTCTCCAAGCACCTGTTTAAAACTTTCGGTTGGCTGTTGGTTTGTGGGTGATATGTCGTACTCCTTTTCAATTTAGTACCCTGCATATAGAATAACTTTGTCCAAAATCTGCTATTGAAGATGCAAGTAGAATTTGTCACAAGCACAATGCGTCCCTTATAGTGTAATTCTTTTGAGTCCCAATTGTAATGAGCCATGGGGCTTGGTGCTTCCTCCAATTTTTTTATAATCTTACTAGTATCTGAATCTTCTTGCCATTCCATCTTAATATCCTCAAGGAAGTCGCTGGTCGGAAGTGAAACGGTCGAAACTTCAACTTGCTCGGGTAGCTGTGAAAGCGCATCTGCAAGAACATTCTCTTTCCCCTTTTTGTATGTTATTTCAAAATCAAATCCAAGAAGTTTTGTTACCCATTTTTGCTGCTTGGGGGAAGATATCTTCTGCTCCAAGAGATATTTTAGGCTTTTATGGTCGGTCTTGATTTGAAAGTATCGCCTGATCAAGTACAATCTCCACCTCGTTACTGCGCGCACAATGGCGAGCATCTCCTTATCATATGTTGACATATTTTGATCGGAGGGAGATAATGCCTTGCTAGTGTATGCGAGTTGTCGACCATCTTACATGAGAATGGCTCCAATTCTGACTCCAGATGTGTCGGCCTCAATAATGAAGGGTCGGTTGAAATCTGGTAGTGTTAGCACCGGCGTCGTCGTCATGGCTGCCTTAAGTTTGTCGAAGGCAACGGAGGCTCAGTCCAACCATTGGAAGACATCTTTTTCTAGTAAGGAAGTAAGTGGTGCACTGATCTTTCCATAGTTTTTCACGAACTTGCGGTAGTAGCCTGTTAAACCCAGAAAGCCATGTAGCAATTTTATGTTTCTCAAGGTCGGCCAGTTTTGCATTACTCCAATTTTAAAGGGGTCCACTGCCACACCTTCCTGTGATATGATATGCCCAAGATATTCCACCTTTTGTTGAAGAAAGCAAAAATTCATGGTTGTTGTGTGTTCAAAAGGTGGTTTTCCGTATGTCTTCTTCGCATGCTCGTATTTGATGATACCCGGATCAAAGGTCCAGCTTTGTAAAGATTTCTGCTCCCTTTCATCTAGCAATTCATCTACTATTGGAATAAAGTATTTGTCCTTGATGATTATGCCATTGAGAGCTCGGTAATCAACACATATTCGCCTTGTTCCGTCCTTCTTGCGTACAAGTAGCACCGGCGAAGAGTAGAGGTTGCAACTTGGCCGAATAACTCCTGTTTCGAGCATCTCTTTTATAATCCTTTCTATTTCATCCTTCTTGAGATGTGGATACTGATATGGCTGAGCATTTGCTGAAGATTTGCTTGGAAGAATCATTATACAATGATCATGCCGACAGGTAAGAGGTAGGTTGTTCGGTTCGTCAAATATATTTAAAAATTCAGTAAGCAAAGGAAGTAGATTTGGATCTTCAAATTCTGTTGGCTCTCCCTTAGTTTGCTGCTCAAGTTGTACCAAAAAGCCGCTGCATGCTTTATGCAAAACATTCTCCATTTGTTGTGTGCAAATCGTTGTTTTGTCGCCCCCACGTTTCCCGTGCAGTGTCACCTGTTTCTCCTTACTGTAAAATTTCATAATTAGTTTCATAAAATTCCAAGAAATATCACCTAATGTTGTCAACTATTTAATTCTGAGCATGGCCTCATGATTGTTAAGAGGGAGAAGGAAGAAATCTGCAATTATCTCTTGGTCCTGCAGCAATAGTTTCTCCTGCAAGCGCCTATGATCACAATTCAAAATCCGTCCGTCGGTGACCTTAACATCAAACCTGCAGCGATTCTCGATAGGTAATGATATCCGAACAGCAAGCTTACTATTTAGGAAGTTAGTAGTACTGCCCGTGTCGATGAGAACAGTGATTGGTTGTTGTTTGAGAAGGCCTCCAATTATCATCGTTTGCGGGTTTGAGTAGCTAGCTAGTGTATGTACCGTAACTTCGGTCGGTTGTGGCTCTTCTTCTGCATCTTCTTCTTCATGTTCAAGGCTCTCTTTTGGATGTTCAATGACCTCTTCTTCTATCGGTTCAATCATAAGAAGTCCCCCTTTACTACAACGATGCTCACGGCTCCACGGCTCGTCACAATGCCAACATAACCCCTTCGCATATCGCTCCCGAAGCTCTTCTCTTGTTAACCTCTTTAGTGTAGGGACTTGGTCGACAGTAGGGGGGGCTAAGGGCTTCAATATTACTGGTTGAGGAGAGACCCTAGTCCTCCGAGCTTCATGGTTCAATTGCTCCTCTTGATGTCGTGCGAAAGAGATGGCTGCCATAAGCGTATACGGTTGTCGCGCTTTAACTTCTCCTCGGATCTCTGGCTTCAAGCCCTCAATGAAGGTCCACAATAGCTGTTTTTGAGACCAATCATGAGTTTGATTAGATAACCTTTCAAACCTGATTTGGTACTCCTGAATGGTGGAGGTTTGTTGGATCTTTGCTAGTTGTTTGTCAATATTCTCGTAATCGGTTGGTCTGAAGCGAATCAGTAGTCCTTCTTTGAATTGTCGCCATGAAAGGACTCCACAAGTATGTTCAGCATCCCCTTCAAGATGTATAGCTGCAATTTTCACCATAGATACATCCGCGGTTTTGTGGTACCGAAAATATCGCTCCGCGCGCGAGATCCAACCAATCGGGTCTCCTTCTTCCCATCTAGGGAAGTCCACTCTCATGCATGGATAGTTGGGGTTGGTCATAGAGCTTCCCCTCTCTTGGAAGTGATGTTCAAGAAGACAATTTTTCTTCTTGAAATAAGCAAGATAGCAATCTTTGCTTCTTAAAATAGGTAAGCTAGCAATCAAGTTTTTGCATCTTCTTGACTTGTACAAGCTAGCTATCTCCCCCTTTGTCATTGAAAAAAAAAGAAAGAGAGAATACAGTTTTGTAGTTCTCTTTTCCTTTTACAACGATTTCAAAATCATGACAAATGATGAATAATCAAGTTATGAATGTCAAGATAATTTTTCATCATGAATATTTTATCATTGCATGCATCATTATCATAAATGTTTCATATCATGATGGTATCAATTTTGTTAAATTATATCCTACCATGCATGATCAAAACTTCTCCCCATTTTATCATTGAAAACAAGAAGAAAGTGGGGGGAAGAGCATAAAAGTGTTAAATATTTCAATCATTTCAAGGCATTTACATCATTGATCAAGTCATGATTCGTGATTCATCATAAAGCAAGTTAGTTTTCAATCATCACATAAGGCTTTTAAAGAATTTTTGAAACATAGGAGAATGATTAATTTAAGCGTACAATGTTTCAATCCAATTCAAGTCATGAATATCAATGCTTTCATATTATGAGTATCAATTCATGAATACCATGAGATATTATTTGTGACTTCAATTTTGCAAGATCAAGATTATGATTTAGATAAATCAAATTATTAATTTGAAATTCATAATCTAGTCATTAAAATTAATTTCGAGATTCATAAAATATCATGAAATCATTAATCTCGATCAGATGGGAAAAGCATTTTTTTTAGAGATTCTTTTTCACCTAAGCATGCCTTAGTCTTTATATGCCAAATTAAGATAAGCATTAAAGTTCAAGACATAAGGCAAAGAAATCTTGTATTATGAAATATATGATATCAAGGCTCATGATTCATTCGAAAAGATATAGTACAAAGAGCAACTTGAAACATTCTTATCAAGATCATATTTTAAAATATTCCAAGTTTCAAGATATCAATATGACACTTCATTGAATTGCATTTCATTTGAAGAACTCATTTTTTGATAAATGTAGGGAGCATAATGAACGATCTTGATTTATAAAAAGCTTTATGTTATCAAGATCATGATTTTAATAATTATTCTCTTTAGCAAAGAATCACAAAAGCACTTTATTTTTGCATAAGAAATCACATTGTGTTATGATTTATAAATTCTTTTTCTGCACACGAATCATAGGAGATAGAATGTGAAACAAATCTTTGCAAGCAAAAACACTATCATTCATATTTCAAGATGGAGTTTATAAGCATGAATCATTTCATCAAATCCATTTTAGAAAATTATTTTTCATAAGTGTATGAGAAAATCCGATTGTTAGGATACCAATTGTTAAGTGAATCCGAAAATGAAATTAACACTTTCATATATTCAAACATGATTTTTGCTATAGATCTTGAAATTAAGTCAAGAAGATCAAACAAGCTCATGATCATGGATAACTTAAAATCACATGCATAAAATTGTTAATAACCATTTTTTTTTTTTTTTGGTAAGTAAAAGTAAAATTCATTATGTGTAAAGTTTCTACAAATAGCTTTATCTATACAAGTCATAGACAAAGCCAAGTAACTCATAGAGTGCTAATGCGATAGTTATGACTACACATGCTGTAGACTATAACTACCTGTGGGTACATTATTTGGCATCATTCCCAAGATCCTTAGCTAATAGCAAAATTAAATTTGATAAAAATATCTTTTTCTCTTCGGGTGAAGTGCTCGGTTTTGAGTTCATGCTCCATACAGAATCTTGAGTCTCTAATAATCTCTTTCAAGAGCTGAGCATTGTTTGTGTGTTGACATTCAAAGATTCTATTACATCTCTCCTTCCACATCCACCAAATAGCACATCTGAAAATAACCTTTGCCAGTTGTGTAAGAGGCCCTTTTCTTGAGAAACATTGCATAAGGTCGCCTAGTTCTTGGTGCAAGTTTGGTTGCGGCAGTCTATTGAGTTCAAATCGCTGGAGAATCTCCTTCCATATCCATTTTGTATAATCACAAGCAAAATAGAGGTGGTCAACAGTTTCTTCTTGTTGCAAACAAAGGGAGCATCGGTTAACATGATAGATACCTCTTCTTTTCATATTGTCTATTGTAGGTAGTTTATTGAGAAGGGCCTGCCATGTACATAAGGAGTGTCTTTGTGATCCCGGTCGATCCCATGTCCAACTGCTTGGGACCCACTTGTTATTTCTTTGCCTAATTTGATTCCATGCGGATGTGGCACTAAATTTACCATTGTCATGAGGCCAAATAAGTATATCTGAAGAGTTGTTCCTGATTCGAATAGCTATGATAGTCGGCCAAAGTGATAACATTTCAGGAGAAATAGGATTAGGGAGACACCAAGTACTGTTAGCGATGAACTCGGAAACCTTCCAATCTTTGGGAGCCCCAAGATCTTTTCATATTACATCTTTATGCATTACTTTAAATCAAACGTGATTTCATTCAACAATGTTAATCAAACATGATACACATTATTACTTCTTAACCATGATCAAAATCATTTTGTTTGTTTATCATAAAATATGCAATATTATTTTCGAAATTATCAGCATGATCATAATTTTTGTATTTTTATTTTTAAACATGTAATTTTCAAGAAAATTTGTTCTAAACTAAAAAAGAAAATATATCATGAAAGCATCAAGTAATTTCAAAATAAACCAAAGGCATTTTAATTACCTCAATGTCGTAAGCTAGTAAGGCGTAGTTTGCCGCCTTGCTTTTGTTGCCTTTCTCTTCTTCGGAGGAGCTCGATTCATCCCAATTTTTGTTCTTCTTCTTGCGTTTAAAGCAAGTAGTTCCATTCTTTTTGCTTTTTAATTTTCATTTCATTTGTAGTTTAAGTTCACCATCACTTGAGCTTATGCTCGAGTGGTCTTCAAATGTTCTATGTCCCAAATCCTTCCTGTTCTTTGGAAGGTTGGTTTGTTCATCATTGTCCTCATCACTTGAGTCATCGCTCAAGTGGCATTCATTTGTCCAGAGTTCCAAATCCTTCCTGTTCTTTGGAAGGTGGTTCTCAAGTTCTTCACGTGCATTGCACGTCATTTCATATGTGATCAATGAACCAATTAGTTCTTCAAGTGGAAAATGGTTCAAGTTTTTTGATTCTTGAATAGCAGTTACTTTTGAATCCCAAGTTTTAGAAAGTGAGCGCAAAACTTTGTTAACGAGTTCAAAATCCGAAAAGCTTTTACCAAGTGATTTTAAACCATTGACGACATCCGTAAAACGGGTGTACATGTCAACAACGGTTTCGCTTGGTTTCATATGAAAAAGCTCGAAATCAAGCAGTAAAATATTAACTTTCGAGTCTTTGACTCTACTAGTTCCCTCGTGCGTGATTTCAAGAGTGCGCCAAATATCGAAAGCCGTTTCACACGTAGAAATCCGATTGAACTCATTTTTGTCCAATGCGCAAAATAAGGCATTCATGGCCTTTGCGTTTAAAGAAAAATTCTTCTTCTCCAAAACCGACCATTCGTTCATCGGTTTGGAGGGAAGTTGAAAACCGTTTTCAATGATATTCCATAAATCCAGATTTAGAGAGATTAAGAAAACTCTCATTCGAGTTTTCCAATAAGTGTAGTCCAATCCGTTAAAGAACGGTGGACGAAAGACCGAACAGCCCTCTTGAAAAGTCATTTCTCTCGGGTGTAAATCCGAAATGAGAAATACCCCGCTCTGATACCAATTGTTAGGATCGAGAGCACTAAGAGGGGGGGGTGAATTAGTGCAGCGGAAATCTTAGAGCAATTAAAAACCAAAAGCTGCGTTCGTTCAAAAACTATTATGATGCAAAAGCAAATTCTCAGTTTGTATCTAAGTGCAGTTTGCGTCTAAGCGCAGATTGTGTCTAAGCGCAGTTTTGCGTCTAAGTGCAGTTTACGTCTAAACTCAGATTTACGTCTAAACGTAGATTTACGTCTAAACGCAGATTTACGTCTAAACGCAGATTTACGTCTAAACGCAGTTTTACGTCTAAACGCAGATTTACGTCTAAACTCAGATTTACGTCTTAAACTCAAATTTACGTCTAAACGCAGATTTACGTCTAAACGCAGTTTTACGTCTAGACGTAGATTTACGTCTAAACTTTGAAACTTGTTTGTATACTCGCAGAAGGCAGTATGCAGTTGAAATCAAGACGTAAACGTGAACTGAGATTTGATGATTGAGCGAGGAAAGCCGATTTACGTCTGAATGCAGTTTTACGTCTAAATGTTGAAACTCGTTCGTAAAATTGTAGAGGACAGTTTGCAGTTATTAATAGGATCAAAATGTAAGTGTAAACTGCAAAGAAGCTCATTCGTAAAAGCACGGAAGACGGTTCTGCAGAATCAAACGTAAACGTAAACTGTAATGTATCAAAATACGAATTTACGTCTGAATGCAGATTCGGAAGAACAGCACTTAGAACTTGTTCGTGAAAGCGCAGAGAGCAGTAGTAATGAAGGAGGTTTGCAGTAATGATAAAGTGCTCGAAAATAAACGCAAACCAGAGATTTAGAGTGGTTCGGTCAGCCTTGACCTACTCCACTTTTGGCTTCCTCCACCGACGAGGTTGCCGACGTCAACTAGGTGCCTTCCTTCAATGGGCGAAGGCTAACTGCCCTTTTACAGTTTCTCTCCTTTTGACAGGCTTAGGAGACAACCTTTACAGACCTTTCTCTCCTCACTTTACAACTGAAAACTTGAAGAACAGAAGGAGGAAACTTAAAGGTTTTTCAACACTTTTGAGCTCTTAGAATCACAGAAAAGATCAAGATTTCGGTGTAGGTCTGTATCTTTTCAGTGCTGAATGGGTGGGGTATTTATAGGCCCCAACCCAATTCAAAATTCGAGCTCAAAACGATCAAATCGATCAAATCCCAGAATTCTGGGATCAGGCGGTTGCACCTCTTGACTGGAGAGGTGGCACCGCCTGGCAGAGCTCGAAGACTGAGCTCAGGCGATTGCTTCTCTCTGCCAGAGCTCAAAGACTGAGCTCGATGGTTCCATCACCTGGCAGAGCTCGAAGACTGAGCTTGGTGATTGCATCACCTGGCAGAGCTCGAAACTGAGCTCGGTGGTTGCATCACCTGGTAGAGCTCCAAGCTGAGCTCAGGCTGATACACCTCTCTGCCAGAGCTCGAAGACTGAGCTCGGTGAATGCATCACCTGGCAGAGCTCGAGACTGAGCTCAGGCTGATGCACCTCTCTGCCAGAGCTCGATGACTGAGCTCGGTGGTTGCATCGCCTGGCAGAGCTCGAAACTTGAGCTCTGGCGGTGCTACCTCTTGGCAGAGGAGGTTGCACCGCCCAGTCTAGCTCGAAGACTGAGCTCTGGGCGGTTGCACCTCTCGGCTGGGGCGGTTGCACCTCCCAGCCTCGCAGCCCTGGCGGTTGCACCTCCTGGCTGGGGCGGTTGCACCTCCCAACCCCACAGCCCTGGCGGTTGCACCTCCTGGCTGGGGCGGTTGCACCTCCCAACCCCACAGCCCAGGCGGTTGCACCTCCTGGCTGGGGCGGTTGCACCTCCTGGTGCAATCAGGGTCCGAATGGTTCACTCCATTCGGCCCACTTTGAATCTTTTCAGGGGCCCAATTGCCCCAAGATTAAGCTAATGGGATCACCTCCCATTTTCATGCTTAATCATCATGCTAACTACGATTAACTCTAAGACAACTTCTGCAGCTTTGCTCCGATGCGTCAATCGCTTCTTCCGGCGAGTTTCCGGCCAACTTCCGTCGATCATCCGATAACCCTCGGTGATCCTTCTGCGGACATCCGACATACTCCTGGACTTTGCGACGATCCACTTGGCGAGTTCCGACGAGCTTCGCTTGGCAAGCTTCTGGACTTCTCGGATCTGTTCTCGCTGAACCTCCGACGATCGTCCGAACTTCCGTCGAACTCTCGAACTCCCAACGTGATCATGATCTTGACTCCGGCGCAACACCTGCTGCTTGTCTTACTCTCATCGTAGTTAATCCTGCACAACAAATCAAAACTTCGATCGAGACAATTAATCCTAAGCAATTAACCAAGTTGTCCGACATGTCATTGGTCCCTCGACGCTTCGTCCGATTCTTCGGCGCATCGTCCTCTCGTGCAGCCTATTGCCCAATCGGCCAGTTGACTCCGCAACTCCGATATCCTTGGCACAATACCCGCTCTTCTTGGCCCGATGCCCGAGTCCACGGCCCGAAGCCTTCTGTCGATACGTCGACCGATCCACCGGCCCGACGTCCAATCTTCTGACATGTTCCTTCGGCACAACATGATTTTCCTGCTTTAATTGTCTCATTCTGATCGAAGCATCCTGCGTCACTCAAAACGCAGATTAAATCATAAACATATATCAAGTAGTTTCATCATCAAAATACGAGATTCAACAGTGCTAATACCGTGGGCGAACCTACCAATAGAAGATGCCACTTGGGATAACTATGACGACTTGTAGATCAAATTTCTAGAATTCACGAATCATCAGCCTCGAGGATAAGGCTGATTTGAAGAGGGCAGGTCTGTTAGGACTTTTGTTTTGCAAAACTTTCCTCCTGCTTTAAGGCTTGTGTTAGGACTCTAGCTTGGAGAGTCCTAATTGAGAGGGACATTCATGTAAAACTGTTAGGACTCTAGCTAGGAGAGTCCTAATTGAGAGAGACATTCTGTTAGGACTCTAGCTAGGAGAGTCCTAATTGAGAGGGGCATTCATGTAGGATGTTTTTTCTTAGAGAAGAATTAGGAGTTGTAAGGGAATAGGAGTCTTGACTAGGAGTTCTATTAGGAGTTGGTTAGAAGTAAGAGTCTTAAGTAGGAGTCCTATTAGGAGTTAGGGTTTAGAAGCCCTATAAATAGCCATGTATTCCTTCTCTTTTGATATGCAATAGATGAATCTTTTCTGCAGCCTTTGAGCAGCAACTTGGTGGGAGGAACCCCTATAGAGTTCCAAGGAGGCCAATCCCCTAAAGAGATCAACCCCAAGTTTAGAATATGCAAGGGTTCTAACAGCTTGCATGAAGTTATTTCTAGCTTCTGTCTCTTTTTCGATAAGATTCTCATCATGGAGCTGAAGTTGCAGCTCATATTGCATTGCTATTAGTTCCTTTCTGCAAAATTGAACTCGGGTGGTAATATTGCCAAAGGTATTTGTATTCCACTCCTTAAGTGCTGCTTTGCAGGCTTTGAGTTTTTGACATAAGATGTAAGGGGGGGATCCATGCACATTAACATTCCAAGCTGATCTGATAACATTAAGGAACTGAGGATAAGTACTTCAAATGTTGAAGAATCTAAATGGTTTCTTGCCTTTTGGTGTTGCTTTATCTGCATGTATGTATATTAAAGAATGATCAGAAAACAATGGAGCATCATACTCAAGAAGTGAATCAGGGTAAACTATTAACCATTCTTGGTTAATCAGACATCTATCGAGTCGAGCCATTATTTTTCTGTTAGCAGCACCTTGATTGCTCCAGGAGAGCCAATTACCCACAGATTTCATATCAGTCAATGCAGCAGTATCTATGTAATCATTAAAACTCTAAAGCTGACTTTCTGAAAGCTGTCTACCCCCCACCTTTTCATTTGTGTACCGAACAGTATTAAAGTCACCAAGAACAATCTAAGGTACATTAAGACAGCCATCTGCAATGTTAGTTAAATCAGACCATAGTGTATTTCTTTCTTGCATACTGTTTGAAGCATATATACTAGTGAAATTGAATTGACAGCCATTCTTTTTGTCCTCTACCTTAAGATGGATGAATTGATCAGTAGCATAAATAAACCAAGCATTAATAGAGTTAGGACGCCATAAGACCCATATTCTACCAAAAGTTTCATTTGAGTCATTGGTAAACAGTTCTGTGTCCGGCCATATTAAATTATTTTGATCTTGAACGTGCGATTGTTTAATTTTCGTTTCCACTAGAATAACAATATCACATGCGGCAGACTTGATTATTCTGTTGAGCTCCTGATCTTTCTCAGTCTTATTAAGTCCACGAACATTCTAGCATGTTATCTTCATCAGTAATAAACAAATGAAAAAAATGGTAAGGTATTCATCCTACGAATTTGGATGGACTGTACCATCCTTTTTCTTATCCTTTGGTTTTGTATTTTCCTCCCGCACAATATCCTTACCTTTTATGACTTTATTCCTATATTTATCCACTTCATCTACAGCTTGCAGATGTTTAAACTTTAAAATACCTTGAATCATGTGGTCTTGATGTTGGGAAATCTTGGGGGCGACATCATATGCGCAGCGGAAGAACAAGAAAACAAAATCCCCGATTCCCAAAGAGATGTTCGTCGTCGTACGAAGATTGGTGCGCAAAATCCGCGAAACATAAAACTGCATATAGAGTAGATTGTGTTACCTAGGGAGATCGTATATCACTATTTCCTTACAAATCCTTAGGAGAGGGTGAAGGAGGTCAAGCGTTCTCCTCTCTAGTGGTGATCCACACAGTAGGGCTACAACGACGCTCCTCAAAACTCCAGGCCTGCTCTAAGGTGGAGAGGGAGAGGAGAATAGGAAAGGCAAGCAAATACTCTAACCTATGAGGCTCTGAATCCCTCCTATTTTTAGAGGTCTCCTGTCAAACCCTAATGGGTCCTCCCCTAGTGGGTATTGGATCTGTATCCAATAAGACAAGGGCTCCGTCGGATATCTCATATCTGAACCTCTACTCATCGCAATGCCTACCATATGTGTGTGACCCTTTAGGCCCAATATTGAGCTGGCTGTGAGTAATACCTGTCAGAACTTCCTTCTAACTCAGTGAATTATTATCTCTGTAATAATTCACTTGACTCATCAACTACGAATGTACTAGGCCACTACGCCGTAGTCCCCAAACGATACAGGGGAATCCAATCCATTGGACCTGTTTGTCCTCAGTTACCATGTACCTATAGTCCCTCATTCATCTAATATCCTAGAGACCGTATATCGAGCATGGTATTGTCAGACCCATATGGTTTCTACTCGAGTCTCGCTCTAATCGGATTCTCCTAGAGAATACTTTCTCTCTCAACCCGAATGACCCTGGCTAGGGATTTGTCTGAGTAAGAACACATGGGATATTCCTCTCATGACGCCGAGAGTGGATGATCCTCTATTGATACTCAATAGCCCTCGTAAGGTCGACTACCACTTCCAATGACCAGCTGTACTAGATCTGGGATAGCCAAACCTATAAGTCTGGTATCAAAGAGTGGAACACTCATACAGGACATCCTTGGTGTCTGAAGTCTAAGAACCAGATACACCACTAGGACTACAGAATCGCTGTCTGACAATAAGGCGTCATCAACCATCCAGCATTCCGTAAGCAGATCAATCAGTGAACTCATTCTCCAATGAGCACCTGTACTGTATCCCTAGTGTCCCTACACGAGCTGCTCTGAGACCAGCTGCATCCATCATATGGACGGGTAAACAGCACACCAGTCTGTCCGGTTATCACGATGTCCCTCTCGAGTAACCTATGACCGGGATTATTTAAGATATGTGTTTAAAGGTGAATCGATCTCATTATCATGATATCATCATGATCCGATTCCCATTGCACAAATCCAAGGACATCACAATATATATATATATATATATATATATATATATATATATATATATATATATATATATATATATATATATATATATATATATATATATATATATATATATATATATATATATATATATATATACAATAGTTATAAAGTGATATACGCTAGAAATAAGCAAAAATATTATGTATCAAGTCACACGTGCCATCACTCACATGATTGGCTTGCTGGGCACCTATGACTAGCAATCTCCCACTTGACCTAAAGCCAATCACCTATGTCTGATCCCCATCAGACCCCTATGACGCTCAAAGATAATATGAGACAACGGCTTTGTCAATGGATCTGCAATGCTATCTTCGGATGGAACTCTTTCCACTACTACATCTCCTCGGGTTACGATCTCTTTGATATAAGCTGGAACCTCCTCAGAACACTTCTGATGAGACCCGGGTTCCCTTATTTGAGTAGTCGCCCAATAATTGTCACAATATATGGAAGTCGGCTCCTCGCTACTCGGCACGACTCCCAAATCTGTGATGAACTTCTTCACCCAGACTCCCTCCTTTACTGTATCTGATGCAGCAATGTACTCCGCCTCTATGGTTGAGTCAGTAGTGGTATCTTGCTTGGAACTCTTCCAGCACACTGCTCCTCCATTCAAGGTGTACAAATACCCTGAATTCGACTTGCTATCATCTACATCAGACTGAAAACTTGAGTCAGCGTAGCCTTCAACCTTAAGGCTATTACCTCCATAGTAAAAGATCCTTAGTCATTCTCAAGTACTTAAGGATACACTTTACTGCTTTCCAGTGCTCCAAGCCTGGATCCGCCTGATACCTGCTCGTGACACTCAAGCATGCGCTATATCAGGCCTAGTACATAGTATGGCATATATGATAGACCCTATTGCTGAGGCATAAGGTATCATATCCATGTTCGCCCTTTCTTGAAATTTTCCATGCCAAACCTTTTGACAATGGTTTCTATGTACTTGGACTGGGACAAGCCAAGCATCCTTTTGGATCTATCTCTATAGATTCGAATCCCCAAGATATAGGATGCTTCCCCTAAGTCCTTCATGGAGAAGTGTCTAGATAACCAAGCCTTTACTATGGATAGCATTCCTTCATCATTCCCAATGATCAGGATGTCATCCACATATAATACCAAAAAGGTGATAGCACTCCCACTTACCTTCCTATACACACAAGGCTCATCTTCGTTCTTAACGAAGTCATAAGATCTGATTGCCTCATCAAATCTTATGTTCCAACTTCGGGAAGCTTGCTTTAGTCCATAAATGGATCTAAGCAACCTACACACCTTATCTGGGCAGTTCTTGGACACGAATCCCTCAGATTGCATCATATATACCTCCTCCTTGAGGTTCCCATTGAGGAATGCAGTTTTCAAATCCATCTGCCAGATCTCATAATCATAGTGTGCTGCAATAACCAATAGAATTCTAATGGATTTTAGCATTGCTACGAGTGAGAAGGTTTCGTCGTAGTCAACACCTTGCCTTTGACGATACCCCTTAGCCACTAGCCTTGCTTTATAGGTCTTTACCTTTCCATCTACTTCGATCTTTTTTTTAAAGATCCACTTACAACCGATGGGTACAATACCTTCGGGCATATCAACTAGGTTCCAAACCTTATTGGAGTACTGTTAGAACCCTTGCAGATTCTAAACTTGGGGTTGATCTCTTTAGGGGATCGGCCTGTTGAATCTCGTATTTTGATGATGAAACCACTTGATATGTGTTTATAATTTAAACTGCATTTTGAGTGATGCAGGTCTACTCGATCAGGATTAGACAGTTAACGCAAGAGGAATTGACGTTGCGCCGGAGGAGATCACGTTAGGATATTGGATGGCAGAAGGCTTCGGACGTCGGGCATCAGGCCAAGAGCGGAATTGCACCAAGGATATCGGTGTTGCGGAGTTGCCGAAGAATCGGACGAAGCGCCAACCAATGATGTGCCGGGCAACAGAATGTCAATTCGCTTTATAATAATTGTCTAGATCGGAGTAGAGTTTTTGCTTGTGTGTGCAGGATTAACTACGATAATGATGAAGACATAAAGTGAAACAAAGTGCGGAGTCAAGCACGAAGGATTCATTGGGAGTTCGAGAGTTCGACGGAAGTCCGAAGGTTCGTCGGGAATGCTGCCGGAACTAGCCGAGAATAAGTAGGGAGCTTGCCGAAGGGTTTTTCGGAAGCTCGCCGAAAGGTTCGTTGGAAGTTCGCGGAGCTCACCGAGAAAGATCAGAGCTTACCGAAGAAGCTCGTTGGAACTCGCCAAGATCAAATCGTGAAGTCTAGGAGCTTGCCGGGAGTCCGCAGAATGGTTTCCGAGAGTTTATCGGAAGACCGTCGGAAGTTCACCGGAAAAAGTCTTGACTTACGGACTTTGTAATAGCTTATAAAATATCTTTAAATTCGTAGTTAGCATGTTAATTAGGGTTAGGATTAGGTGTTAATCCTATAACCCAAGTAGGGGCCAATTGGGCTCAAGTTCGGACATGTTTAGGGCAAGATTGAAGCCCAACTAGTGGGCTGAAAACACTGTAGTTGGGCTGAAAACACTGTAGGAGGTAGCACCGCCTGGGCTGGGCGGTGGCACCGCCCAGTGCCCGAGAGCTGGGCGGTAGCACCGCTTGGGCTGGGCGGTGGCACCGCCCAGCACTGTCAGCTTTTGACAAGTGACAGGCGGTGGCACCGCCAGCATCGGGAACCCAACGAGAATTCAAATTTTGGAGCCCAAATTTGAATCCTCTTGGGGCCTATAAATACCCCTCTATTCTCAGCTGAGAATAGAACTTTTGGAGCAGCAAGTGTTTGAGAGAAAGGCCCTAGAAAAGTCTTAGATAGTCTTGTTTTCAATTTGCTAGTGTTCACCTCCTTCTTTCTTGCTAAAAATTTGTAAGAGAGTGAACCGCTTGTAAAGAGTTGTAAGAGGGGTATTTACCCTTCCATTTCAAGAGACTTGCTAGTGGAAGGTGGGAGCCTCATCGAAGAGGGGCCTCGCAAGTGGAGTAGGTCGTTTGACCGAACCACTCTAAAATCGGCATGATCCTTGGTTTGCATTTCATTATTGCTATTTACATTATTGTAAACCTTCTTATATGCTTTAGTTCCTTATTACTTTTGCTGCGCATATTTAAGAATACGCTTTCAAGATTAAGCTTTTCAAGTTCCGTTCTTATCGTACGAAAGATTTTCTAAAACCGAAGTTTTAATCCGCTGCACTAATTCACCCCCCCCCTCTTAGTGCTGCTCCGATCCTAACAATTGGTATCAGAGCCACGTTTTTCTACTTTGGTTTAACACCCAAATAGAAATGGCTCTTTATGGCTTTGAAGAGGGCATATCGGTTGTTTGTCCACCGTTGTTTAACGGATCGGACTACACTTGTTGGAAAACTCGAATGAGAGTTTTCTTACTTTCTTTGGATTTAAATTTATGGCACATAGTCGAAAATGGATATGAAATGTCTTCTCTCCCAATGAACCATTGGAATGATTTGGAGAAGAAGATGTTTTCTTTAAACGCAAAGGCTATGAATGCCTTATTTTACGCTTTAGACAAAAATGAGTTCAATCAGATTTCTACGTGCGAAACGGCTTTTGATATTTGGCGAATACTTGAAATCACATACGAGGGAACTAGTAGAGTCAAAGACTCGAAAGTTAACATTTTAATGCATGATTTGGAACTTTTTCAAATGAAGCCGAGCGAAACCATTAGTGACATGTACACCCGTTTTATGGATGTCGTCAATGGTTTACAAACTCTTGGCAAATGTTTCTCGAATTTTGAACTTGTTAGTAAAGTTTTACGATCACTTTCTAAAGTTTGGGAATCAAAAGTTACGGCAATACAAGAAACAAAAGATTTAAATATTTTTCCACTTGAAGAACTTATCGGCTCATTGATGACATATGAAATGGTGCGCAATGCACATGATGAACACAATGAACACTTGAACCACCTTCCAAAGAATAGGAAGGATTTGGAACTCCGGACAAATAAATACCACTTGAGCGATGACTCAAGTGATGAGGACAATGATGAACTTGAACTTCGAATACTAACTCTTAATAAGTTCATTAAACAAAAATCTAAAATGAACAATGAACTTGAACGGAGGAAAAGGCCAAAGAAAAGGAAGGCACCCAAGGATGAATCAAGAACTTCCAAAGGTGAAACGACGAATTGGGCTTTGACGGGCTTCGACTACAAGGTAAGTAACTCAACTCTCTTGAATTATTTTGAAATTACTTGAAGTTTTTCATGAGTTCTTAATTTAGATAGTAGGAATAGGAAATAAAAAAATTATTTTTCAAAAATTATATCATGTTTTTCTTTTTAAGCATCTTTGAAAAAAAAAAAAAAATTAAAAATTTGATCAATGAAAAGTATATTGCTAAGGTTTCATGCATGTTAAGTTTTGAAATGTTGAATGATGTATGCAACATTATGGATTATAGTTATATGATATGTGATAATGCTTAGGATTAATCCATGCATGTGTATTTTGATATCATGATGTTTTATTTTTGATGTGTTTGGTCTTGACGACTTTATGACGAAACTTATGTTTTGATTTTAAATGATGATACAATGTTTTCACAAAAAGACTTGAACACTCTCACATGTAATCAATTGTATGAAATGGAAATGAATTTTCTATTCTATTGAGATTAATGAATTTATTTTACCAATCTTATGAATCTCATGAAAATAAACATGATGAATATTTTATAAATGAGTTGTCTTATAATATTTTGCCTTTACATCTTGAACTTTAATGCTTATATTGATTTGGCATATAAAGACTAAGGCATGCTCATAAGAAGCAAATCACATGAATAGAAATTTATAAAAATGAAATGTAATCCTCTATCTTATTGATTTCTACCTAAGAGACCAATAAAACTATCTATGCCATTTTGAATCTCTTGAAAGAAATGTTGAGATTTTGATGATTTGGATGATTTGAATTTGAATGAGTTTTATTCAAAATCATGATCTTGATTCCGTGATATTTACAAATTAAGATTTATTATGAATCAAGATTTTTTCATTATTCGATCTCCTAAGATTTTCTTTTGATTATTTATGAGTAGGTTTTTCAAAAAAAAAAAATCCTATCTTTTGGTATTCATATGTTCTAATCTTTCATGATATGATTTCTATACAATTCCTTGTATTCATGAAATGTTTATCGCATCACCCAATTACTTTCTTCTTGATATTCCTTATGTGGTGATTAAAATTATGCATGAAATACTCTTGATATTATTTTGATATATACAAATGAAAAGTTATAATCATGAATGATCGGATGAAATTTGACAAGTTAATATCTTCATGATTTGAAAAGTTTATAATTTGAAATTATGCATGCAATTGCTTTGTATTGTGATGATATATGCATCATGAATATTTTATTATCATACATGAAAATAGTGATAAACATTTTGAAAATAAATGTTTGTATCATGTTAGATGATTTTACATTTTGTGCATGATGAGTTATAGTGATGATTGAAACAATGATTGAAATGCTTGGAAATTTCAATGTTTGAGTATCATGTATGATATGCTTATTAATGATGATTGATTTATTTTTCGGTATCGTGCATGAAAAATAAGGTTATTGAAATTGTGTATGTTTTGAATATATATAATGATGCACAAATAAGAATGATACTTACCTTTGTCATAATATGAAAATTGATATAAGGATCTTCCCTTCTTTTTGACAATGACAAAGGGGGAGCAAGAATTTCTAGCGTGGACATCATGAAAAGAGGCAAACTAACTAGCTTGCACAATTCAAGATGAAAGCAAAAATTGCATTTCTCAAAAGAGAAGATGCAAATGTAACATTTGCCAAATTGTTTGCTTGCCTCATGTAAAACATTATCTCTTGCTAGTTTGGCATTTTTGCTAGCTTGTATATTATGAAACTTACATATCGTAAAAATTGCTAGCTTGTAGTCTAAAGAGAAGCAAAAAGTTGCTATCTCAAAAGAAGCAAATGTGCTATCTTTCCTATCTTAAGAGGCAAAAATGCTAACTTGCACATCTAGCAAAACATGACAAATTTGCATATTTCAAGAAGCAAGAGTTGCTTTCTTGAACATCTCAATATTGCTAGCTTGCATGATGTAGAACTTACTATCTTGAACATTCCCAAAAGTGCTATCTTGTATGTTGTAAAACTTGCATATCTAAAACTTGATAGCTTGAATGTCCTAAGCATGATGCATTACTTGCTAAATTTTCTAGCTTCAAAACTGCATGATGATAAAACTTAATATTATGTTTTTCATGCAATGAGTTGAACTTATATTACCAACACAAAGAATAGTTGTACTTCTCCTTTTTGTTGATGACAAAGGGGGAGAAGTATGTTGATGACATGATATGCATAAGTTTATGCATATGTTCATGTTGATGTGTTGCAAGTATTCATGATGAATATTGCAATGACTTGAATTCAGTTTGAATTCAAGGTTCTATCAATATGACATATTGATAGGGGGAGTTTGTTAAACTCCGGGAGTTAAGGTTAACTCCGTCATCAAGTGGTTGTCATCATAAAAAAGGGGGAGATTGTTGAATCTCGTATTTTGATGATGAAACCACTTGATATGTGTTTATGATTTAAACTGCATTTTGAGTGATGCAGGTCTACTCGATCAGGATTAGACAGTTAACGCAAGAGGAATTGACGTTGCGCCGGAGGAGATCACATTAGGATATTGGATGGCAGAAGGCTTCGGACGTCGGGCATCAGGCCAAGAGCGGAATTGCACCAAGGATATCGGTGTTGCGGAGGTCAACCGCTGATTGGGCAACAAGCCGCAAGAGAGGACGATGCGCCGAAGAATCGGACGAAGCGCCAACCAATGATGTGCCGGGCAACAGAATGTCAATTCGCTTTATAATAATTGTCTAGATCGGAGTAGAGTTTTTGCTTGTGTGTGCAGGATTAACTACGATAATGATGAAGACATAAAGTGAAACAAAGTGCGGAGTCAAGCACGAAGGATTCATTGGGAGTTCGAGAGTTCGATGGAAGTCCGAAGGTTCGTCGGTAATGCTGCCGGAACTAGCCGAGAATAAGTAGGGAGCTTGCCGAAGGGTTTTTCGGAAGCTCGCCGAAAGGTTCGTTGGAAGTTCGCGGAGCTCACCGAGAAAGATCAGAGCTTACCGAAGAAGCTCGTTGGAACTCGCCAAGATCAAATCGTGAAGTCTAGGAACTTGCCGGGAGTCCGCAGAATGGTTTCCGAGAGTTTATCGGAAGACCGTCGGAAGTTCGCCGGAAGCTCGCCGGAAAAAGTCTTGACTTACGGGCTCTGTAATAGCTTAGAAAATGTCTTTAAATTCGTAGTTAGCATGTTAATTAGGGTTAGGATTAGGTGTTAATCCTATAACCCAAGTAGGGGCCAATTGGGCTCAAGTTCGGACATGTTTAGGGCAAGATTGAAGCCCAACTAGTGGGCTGAAAACACTGTAGTTGGGCTGAAAACACTGTAGGCGGTAGCACCGCCTGGGCTGGGCGGTGGCACCGCCCAGTGCCCGAGAGCTGGGCAGTAGCACCGCTTGGGCTGGGCGGTGGCACTACCCAGCACTGTCAGCTTTTGACAAGTGACAGGCGGTGGCACCGCCAGCATCGGGAACCCAACGAGAATTCAAATTTTGGAGCCCAAATTTGAATCCTCTTGGGGTCTATAAATACCCCTCTATTCTCAGCTGAGAATAGAACTTTTGGAGCAGTAAGTGTTTGAGAGAAAGGCCCTAGAAAAGTCTTAGATAGTCTTGTTTTCAATTTGCTAGTGTTCACCTCCTTCTTTCTTGCTAAAAATTTGTAAGAGAGTGAACCGCTTGTAAAGAGTTGTAAGAGGGGTATTTACCCTTCCATTTCAAGAGACTTGCTAGTGGAAGGTGGGAGCCTCATCGAAGAGGGACCTCGCAAGTGGAGTAGGTCATTTGACCGAACCACTCTAAAATCGGCATGATCCTTGGTTTGCATTTCATTATTGCTATTTACATTATTGTAAACCTTCTTATATGCTTTAGTTCCTTATTACTTTTGCTGTGCATATTTAAGAATACGCTTTCAAGATTAAGCTTTTCAAGTTCCGTTCTTATCGTACGAAAGATTTTCTAAAACCGAAGTTTTAATCCGCTGCACTAATTCACCCCCCCCCCTCTTAGTGCTGCTCCGATCCTAACACAGCCTCCTTGGAACTCTATAGGGGTTCCTCCCTCCAAGTTGCTGCTCAAAGGCTGCAGAAAGGATTCATCTATTGCTTAAGAAAAGAGAAGGAATACATGGCTATTTATAGGGCTTCTAAACCCTAACTCCTAATAGGACTCCTACTTAAGACTCTTACTTCTAACCAACTCCTAATAGAACTCCTACTCAAGACTCCTATTCCCTTACAACTCCTAATTCTTCTCTAAGAAAAAACCTCCTACATGAATGCCCCTCACAATTAGGACTCTCCTAGCTAGAGTCCTAACAGAATGTCCCTCTCAATTAGGACTCTCCTAGCTAGAGTCCTAACATTTTTACATGAATGTCCCTCTCAATTAGAACTCTCCAAGCTAGAGTCCTAACAGACCCGCCCTCTTCAAATCAGCCTTGTCCTCGAGGCTGATGATTCATGAATTCTGGGAATTTGATCTTCAAGTCGTCATAGTTCTCCCAAGTGGCATCTTCTTTTGGTAGGTTCGCCCACTGTATTAGCACTTCATTAGTGGGTCGTCGTCGTCGAGTCACGATCCGTCGATCAATAATGGCACTTGGCTGGGTCTCGAGTTCTCTTTGGGTAGTCATATTTGGTGGGTGGCTTTGGGCTGTCTCCAAGCACCTGTTTAAAACTTTCGGTTGGCTGTTGGTTTGTGGGTGATATGTCGTACTCCTTTTCAATTTAGTACCCTGCATATAGAATAACTTTGTCCAAAATCTGCTATTGAAGATGCAAGTAGAATTTGTCACAAGCACAATGCGTCCCTTATAGTGTAATTCTTTTGAGTCCCAATTGTAATGAGCCATGGGGCTTGGTGCTTCCTCCAATTTTTTTATAATCTTACTAGTATCTGAATCTTCTTGCCATTCCATCTTAATATCCTCAAGGAAGTCGCTGGTCGGAAGTGAAACGGTCGAAACTTCAACTTGCTCGGGTAGCTGTGAAAGCGCATCTGCAAGAACATTCTCTTTCCCCTTTTTGTATGTTATTTCAAAATCAAATCCAAGAAGTTTTGTTACCCATTTTTGCTGCTTGGGGGAAGATATCTTCTGCTCCAAGAGATATTTTAGGCTTTTATGGTCGGTCTTGATTTGAAAGTATCGCCTGATCAAGTACAATCTCCACCTCGTTACTGCGCGCACAATGGCGAGCATCTCCTTATCATATGTTGACATATTTTGATCGGAGGGAGATAATGCCTTGCTAGTGTATGCGAGTTGTCGACCATCTTACATGAGAATGGCTCCAATTCTGACTCCAGATGTGTCGGCCTCAATAATGAAGGGTCGGTTGAAATCTGGTAGTGTTAGCACCGGCGTCGTCGTCATGGCTGCCTTAAGTTTGTCGAAGGCAACGGAGGCTCAGTCCAACCATTGGAAGACATCTTTTTCTAGTAAGGAAGTAAGTGGTGCACTGATCTTTCCATAGTTTTTCACGAACTTGCGGTAGTAGCCTGTTAAACCCAGAAAGCCATGTAGCAATTTTATGTTTCTCAAGGTCGGCCAGTTTTGCATTACTCCAATTTTAAAGGGGTCCACTGCCACACCTTCCTGTGATATGATATGCCCAAGATATTCCACCTTTTGTTGAAGAAAGCAAAAATTCATGGTTGTTGTGTGTTCAAAAGGTGGTTTTCCGTATGTCTTCTTCGCATGCTCGTATTTGATGATACCCGGATCAAAGGTCCAGCTTTGTAAAGATTTCTGCTCCCTTTCATCTAGCAATTCATCTACTATTGGAATAAAGTATTTGTCCTTGATGATTATGCCATTGAGAGCTCGGTAATCAACACATATTCGCCTTGTTCCGTCCTTCTTGCGTACAAGTAGCACCGGCGAAGAGTAGAGGTTGCAACTTGGCCGAATAACTCCTGTTTCGAGCATCTCTTTTATAATCCTTTCTATTTCATCCTTCTTGAGATGTGGATACTGATATGGCTGAGCATTTGCTGAAGATTTGCTTGGAAGAATCATTATACAATGATCATGCCGACAGGTAAGAGGTAGGTTGTTCGGTTCGTCAAATATATTTAAAAATTCAGTAAGCAAAGGAAGTAGATTTGGATCTTCAAATTCTGTTGGCTCTCCCTTAGTTTGCTGCTCAAGTTGTACCAAAAAGCCGCTGCATGCTTTATGCAAAACATTCTCCATTTGTTGTGTGCAAATCGTTGTTTTGTCGCCCCCACGTTTCCCGTGCAGTGTCACCTGTTTCTCCTTACTGTAAAATTTCATAATTAGTTTCATAAAATTCCAAGAAATATCACCTAATGTTGTCAACTATTTAATTCTGAGCATGGCCTCATGATTGTTAAGAGGGAGAAGGAAGAAATCTGCAATTATCTCTTGGTCCTGCAGCAATAGTTTCTCCTGCAAGCGCCTATGATCACAATTCAAAATCCGTCCGTCGGTGACCTTAACATCAAACCTGCAGCGATTCTCGATAGGTAATGATATCCGAACAGCAAGCTTACTATTTAGGAAGTTAGTAGTACTGCCCGTGTCGATGAGAACAGTGATTGGTTGTTGTTTGAGAAGGCCTCCAATTATCATCGTTTGCGGGTTTGAGTAGCTAGCTAGTGTATGTACCGTAACTTCGGTCGGTTGTGGCTCTTCTTCTGCATCTTCTTCTTCATGTTCAAGGCTCTCTTTTGGATGTTCAATGACCTCTTCTTCTATCGGTTCAATCATAAGAAGTCCCCCTTTACTACAACGATGCTCACGGCTCCACGGCTCGTCACAATGCCAACATAACCCCTTCGCATATCGCTCCCGAAGCTCTTCTCTTGTTAACCTCTTTAGTGTAGGGACTTGGTCGACAGTAGGGGGGGCTAAGGGCTTCAATATTACTGGTTGAGGAGAGACCCTAGTCCTCCGAGCTTCATGGTTCAATTGCTCCTCTTGATGTCGTGCGAAAGAGATGGCTGCCATAAGCGTATACGGTTGTCGCGCTTTAACTTCTCCTCGGATCTCTGGCTTCAAGCCCTCAATGAAGGTCCACAATAGCTGTTTTTGAGACCAATCATGAGTTTGATTAGATAACCTTTCAAACCTGATTTGGTACTCCTGAATGGTGGAGGTTTGTTGGATCTTTGCTAGTTGTTTGTCAATATTCTCGTAATCGGTTGGTCTGAAGCGAATCAGTAGTCCTTCTTTGAATTGTCGCCATGAAAGGACTCCACAAGTATGTTCAGCATCCCCTTCAAGATGTATAGCTGCAATTTTCACCATAGATACATCCGCGGTTTTGTGGTACCGAAAATATCGCTCCGCGCGCGAGATCCAACCAATCGGGTCTCCTTCTTCCCATCTAGGGAAGTCCACTCTCATGCATGGATAGTTGGGGTTGGTCATAGAGCTTCCCCTCTCTTGGAAGTCATATCTTCGGGCTTGGTGTGATTGGGCAAAGCTCTCTCCTTGTTGTGATTTCTTCGGGCTTAGTAGTCGGCTCAATCTGAGTTCGGTAAAGAGCGTCCGAATCTTATCCTCCATTCACGCCTCCAAGGCTTCGAATTTAGCATCGATTGCCTCCTTAGATGCCATAGTATATGCCTCCAAATCTATGATGTTAAGATCTCTCTTTTGTTGTCAGGTTAAAGGCATGTATAGGTTGAGAGAAGTGATGGTCGAAAGGGTTGGTGGATTGGTGGATGTAGGCTACGGTTTAGGCTTGTTTTGTGGCTGTTTTGGGTGCAGTTTGAGGGTGTGGTTTAGTAGAGTATTAGGGCTGTGGATGAAAGTTTTGGATCTGTGGTAGATGGTAGCAAAGGTTTGACAGAAATCCGTGGAAGTTGCAGCAAGTATGTGTTGTCTTGTAAGAGTAGAATTATCGTCGAAGAAACAACGGTTTCTCGACATAATTTCCACCAAAAACTTGAGAGAATTGAGGAGGGAATTGATAGTAAAATCATAATTTATATGACAGCAAGGATATCTAATTTAATCAAGAAAATTTCGGCAGTATAACAGCAAGGAAATTGGTGCAAGTTGCAATTGCAGAATTATCGTCGAAAAATTTCAGCGGGTTACGATGAAAATTTGCAGCAACATAAAATCATTTTTAGAGATGAATTACTTAATAGATCAATCTTAGATGGAAGCATAGATGATTTATGAAGTGTATAAGAAATTTCATTCAAAAAATATTGCAAATAGATGGGTTAAGGCAACGATATGCAGTTGAAATTTTCTGGAGCATAGATTTTCAAGTGCAGCAGATTGGACAAAAAAGATCAGTAGTTTATATTAAGAATTTTTCGATGAAACCAAAGAGAAATCTACTGTTAGGAAGTGTCAAAGATGTCATGAAAATTTCGTAGAAATTTGGATAGAAAAAGCACAGTAGCAAGATCAAACAGATGGTGCTATGCGGCTTGAATTCTACAATTCAAGTGCAGCAGATTGGACATAAAAGATCAGTAGTTTATATTGAGAATTTTTTGATGAAACTGAAGGGAAATCCACTGTTAAGAAGTGTCAAAGATGTCATAAAAAATTTGTAGAAATTTGGATAGAAAAAGCACAGTAGCAAGATCAAACAGATGGTGCTATGCGGCTGGAATTCTGCAATGTATCTTTCGTCGTAGAGATGAAAACTTTGTGACGAAAAGTTTATGCAGCAATATAGGAACGATTTTTTTTTTTTTTTTTGGATTTTCGAATAAGGATAACTAAATTGCAGCAGCAGTAAGGTAGGAAACCAGAACCTATTGCAATTCACGGGGTGATCAAAGGATGATCCGTGGTGGTGGAGATGATGACGGAATTCGGTGACGATCTTTTAAGCAATTGTGGGAATTGCTTTGGATGGTTGTAGAGGGTTGATGGATGGCTGTGGAAGGGCAGCGAGACGCCAAGAACGCTGCTCTGATACCAGGTGTTAGAACCCTTGCAGATTCTAAACTTGGGGTTGATCTCTTTAGGGGATCGGCCTCCTTGGAACTCTATAGGGGTTCCTCCCTCCAAGTTGCTGCTCAAAGGCTGCAGAAAGGATTCATCTATTGCTTAAGAAAAGAGAAGGAATACATGGCTATTTATAGGGCTTCTAAACTCTAACTCCTAATAGGACTCCTACTTAAGACTCTTACTTCTAACCAACTCCTAATAGAACTCCTACTCTTTAGGGGATCGGCCGGCTGCTGCAGACGCAGCAGCCCCTGTGCTGCCCGCCTTCGGCTGCGTTGCATGCACGCAGATCGAGGGCAGCAACTGTTGCTGCCCTTCCTTATTTTTGCGCAACGATTTTGACGTCAAAATTCTTCCTAAACACAACCCACGTAGTTCAAAACCAATCATTCGCACGAATAACCTAGTTCTGATACCACTATTGGGAAATCTTGGGCGACATCATATGCGCAGCGGAAGAACAAGAAAACAAAATCCTCGATTGCCAAAGAGATGTTCGTCGTCGTGCGAAGATTGGTGCGCAAAATCCGCGAAACTTAAAACTGCATATAGAGTAGATTGTGTTACCTAGGGAGATCGTATATTCCTGTTTCCTTACATATCCTTAGGAGAGGGTGAAGGAGGTCAAGCGTCCTCCTCTCTAGCGGTGATCCACATAGCAGGACTGCAACGATGCTCCTCAAAACTCCAGGCCTGCTTTGAGGTGGAGAGGGAGAGAAGAATAGGAAAGACAAGCAAAGGCTCTAGCCTATGAAGCTCTGAATCCCTCATATTATAGAGATCCCCGGTCAAACCCTAATGGATCCTCCCCTAGTGGGTATTGGATCTACATCCAATAAGACAAGGGCTCCGTCGAATATCTCATATCCGAACCTCTACTTATCGCAATGCCTACCATATGTGTATGACTCTCTAGGCCCAATATCGAGCTGGCCGTGAGTCATACCTGTCAGAACTCCTTCTAACTCAGTGAATTATTATCTCTATAATAATTAACTTGACTCATCGTCTACGGACGTACTAGGCCACTACGCCGTAGTCCCCAAACGATATAGGGGAATCCAATCCATTGGACCTGTCTGCCCTCAGTTACCATGTACCTATAGTCCCTCATTCATCTAATATCCCAGAGACCGTATATTGAGCATGGTGCTGTCAGACCCATACGGTTTCTACTCGAGTCTCGCTCTAATCGGATTCTCCCGGAGAACTCTTTCTCTTTTAACCCGAATGACCCTGGCTAGGGATTTGTCTGAGCAAGAACATATGGGATATTCCTCTCATGACGCTGAGAGTGGATGATCCTCTATCGACACTCAATAGCCCTCGTAAGGTCGACTACCAATCCCAATGACCAACTGTACTAGATCTGGGACAGCCAAACCTATAAGTCTGGTATCAAAGAGTGGAGCACTCATACAGGACATCCTTGGTGTCTGAAGTCTAAGAACCAGATACACCACTAGGACTACAGAATCGCTGTTTGACAATAAGGCATCATCAACCATCCAGCATTCTGTAAGCGGATCAATCAGTGAACTCATTCTCCAATGAGTACCTATACTGTATCCCTAGTGTCCCTACACGAACAGCTATGAGACCAGCTACATCCTGCTAGTCATAAGTGCCCAGCAAGCCAATCACGTGAGTGATGGCACGTGTGACTTGATACAGAATCTTTTTGCTTATTATATTTTGGCGTATATCACTTTATAACTATTGCATAAATGCATATATATTGTGATGTCCTTGGATTTGTGCAATGGGAATCGGATCGTGATGAGATCACGATAATGAGATCGATTTACCTTTAAACACATATCCTAAATAATCCCGGTCATAGGTTACTCGAGAGGGACATCGTGATAACCGGATAGACTGGTGTGCTGTATACCCGTCCATATGATGGATGCAGCTGGTCTCATAGCTGCTCGTGTAGGGACACTAGGGATACAGTACAGGTGCTCATTGGAGAATGAGTTCACTGATTGATCCGCTTACGGAATGCTGGATGGTTGATGATGCCTTATTGTCAGACAACGATTCCGTAGTCCTAGTGGTGTATCTGGTTCTTAGACTTGAGACACCAAGGATGTCCTGTATGAGTGCTCCACTCTTTGATACCAGACTTATAGGTTTGGCTGTTCCCAGATCTAGTACAGCTGGTCATTGGGAGTGGGAGTCGACCTTACGAGGGCTATTGAGTGTCGATAGAGGATCATCCACTCTCGGTATCATGAGAGGAATATCCCATGTGTTCTTGCTCAGACAAATCCCTGACCAGGGTCATTCGGGTTGAGAGAGAAAGAGTTCTCCGGGAGAATCCGATTAGAGCGAGACTCGAGTAGAAACCGTATGGGTCTGACAGCACCATGCTCGATATACGGTCTCTGGGATATTAGATGGATGAGGGACTATAGGTACATGGTAACTGAGGACAGACAGGTCCAATGGATTGGATTCCCCTGTATCGTCTGGGGACTACGGCGTAGTGGCCTAGTACTTCCGTAGTCGATGAGTCGAGTGAATTATTACAGAGATAATAATTCACTGAGTTAGAAGGAGTTCTGACAGGTATGACTCACGGCCAGCTCGATATTGGGCCTAGAGGGTCACACACATATGGTAGGCATTGCGATGAGTAGAGGTTCGGATATGAGATATCCGACGGAGCCCTTGTCTTATTGGATGCAGATCCAATACCCACTAGGGAAAGGACCCATTAGGGTTTTGACACGGGATCTCTATAAATAGGAGGGATTCACAGCCTCATAGGCTAGAGTCTTTGCTTGCCCTTCCTATTCTCCTCTCCCTCTCCACCTCAGAGTAGGCCTGGAGTTTTGAGGAGCGTCGTCGCAACCCTGCTGTGTGGATCACCGCTAGAGAGGAGGACGCTTGACCTCCTTCACGCTCTCCTAAGGATCTGCAAGGAAACAGGGATATACGATCTCCCTAGGTAACACAATCTCTATACGCAGTTTTGTGTTTTTGCGGATTTTGCGCACCAATCTTCGCACGACGATGAACATCTTTTTGGGAATCGGGGATTTTTGTTTTCTTGTTCTTCCGCTGCGCATATGATGTCGCCCCCTATGATTTCCCAACACATCCATCATATGGACTGGTATACAACACACATGTATGTTCGGTTATCACGATGTCCCTCTCGAGTAACCTATGATCGAGATTATTTAGGATATGTGTTTAAAGGTGAATCGATCTCATTATCGTGATCTTATCACGATCCGATTCTCATTGCACAAATCCAAGGACATCACAATATATATATGCATATATGCAATAGTTATAAAGTGATATACGCCAAAATATAATAAGCAAAAATATTATGTATCAAGTCACACGTGCCATCACTCACATGATTGGCTTGCTGGGCACCTATGACTAACACTTGATTGGCAGGGTTTGTTGGAGCAGCCTGGCTAGAGAGGTTCGTTGGGGCATGAGTTTGTTGAGACAGAATATCCTTGTTGGCGATGTTTGTTGCGACCTGAGTTTGTTGAGGAAGAATATCCTTGCTGGCGAGATTTGTTTGGGCCTGAGCTCGTTGAGCTATTGTGGATGGATCCAAAGATATTGGAAGAGATGAATTTCCTGACTTATGCTTCTCCTGTCCACTAGTACCATGGGAAACTTCTGTTATGGAAGGCTCAAACATTGTAGGAAGAGGTAAAGTTTTGGATTTGTCCTTCTGTCCGCGGTGTTGTCCTTGCGAGTCGGAATGCTCAATAGTCTTCGCCACCATTGGTGCTACTGTCATTAGAGAAGACTCGCTTTGTTGCTGAGGCGCTTGACGTGGTCGATAGACCTTTGTGGTCGGTTTTGGAGTTTGCTGACAAGCTTCATTTGCATGACCAAAAGATAAGCAATGCTGACATCGTTGTGGCTTCTAGGAATATGAGACATGTACTTTCCAAGTGTTCCCGTCAAGATCACGATAGAAAACCTCATTAGGAAGATCTTCGTCGGAAGAAACCAGTACACATGCTCATACAAATGCTAATCTCGTCTGAGCTGCTGTTGCTTTATCGATGTAGAGTGGTTGTCCCAGAGTGCTGTATAACTTTGCAATAAAACGTCGACTCCAAAGATATAGAGGAAGACCTTGAAAGGATACCCATAATGGAATAGGCTGTAGGCTATCTAACTCCAAACGGACATCAGGAGACCAGCGTCGTAGAATCATTGGATGGCCGCGAATAGTCCAAAATCCTTCGAGGACCCGTTGCAAATCTTCTTCAGAGTATAGCTTGCAAACAAAGAATCCGTTCTCCAGCATATAAAGATCAAATGACGATATTCTCCATCGAGTTTTGATAAATGAGGATAGTGGGAAATAAGATGTTTTGAGACCTACCACATAGCCAACAATCGCCATAGACCATGTCTCAATAAGCTCTGCTGAATCAGCAGTCTCATATACAACAATCTTCTTATCAGCCTGAACTTCTGGAGTAAAGAATTCCAAGCTTAGATCCGGACTTCCAACCGAAGCCTTGAAGAGGCTAGTCCAAGGCTGAGGGTCATTGGAAATGAGAGCAGGCTGTCGCGATCTAGAGCGCGACCTACTTCGATACTGCTTCGTCGAAGGAGTTTCTCTTTGGAGAGGATATTGTTGAATCTCGGATTTTGATGATGAAGTCAATTGTCATTTGTTATCTAATCTATATGTTAAGATAAGTGTGTAGGATTAACTACGATTAAAGTGAGACATGCAGCAGGAGTTACGCCGGAGTCAAGACAATGATCACGTTGGGAGTTCGAGAGTTCGACGGAAGTTCGGATAGTCGTCAGAGGTTCTGCAGGAACAAATCCGAGAAGTCCATAAGCTTGCCAAAGAAGCTCGTCGGAACTCGCCAAGTGAATCGTCGCAAGTCTAGGAGTTTGCCGGAAGTCCGCAGGAGCATGACCGAGGGTTCATCGGATGATCGACGAAAGTTCGCCGGAAGCTCGCCGGAAGAAGCGATTGACGCACCGGAGCAAGTTGCAGTAAATGTCTTAGGAAAAATCATAGTTAGCACAATGATTAAGTTGGAAATGAGAGGTGATCCCATTAACTTAATCTTAGGGCAATTGGGCCCTTGAAAAACCCAAATTGGGCCGAATGGATCAACCCATTCGGACCCTGATTTCTGCCAGGCAATTGAACCGCCCAAGGTAGGAGGTTGCACCGCCTGGGCTCAGTCTCTGAGCGAGACTGGGAGGTGTAACCACTCCAGCCAGGCGATGGCATCGCCTGGGGCTCAGTCTTCGAGCGAGACTGGGCAGTGCAACCTCCCCTGACAGGAGGTGGCACCGCTTGAGCTCGGTCTTCGAGCTCTGCTAGGCGGTGCAACCGCCTCAGTCAGGAGGAGCAACCGCCTGAGCTCGGCCTTCGAGCTCTGTCAGGAGGTGCAACCTCCCCTGACAGGAGGTAGCACCGCCTAGAGGCTCAGTCTTCGAGCTCTGCCAGGCGGTGCAACCGCTCTAGTCAGGAGGTGTAACCGCCTGATCCCGGAATTCCGGGAATTGACAATTTTGAGCTCCAAATTTGAACTAGGTTAGGGCCTATAAATACCCCACCCATTCAACACTGAAAGGGCATGAACTTACACCGAAATCTTGATCTTTTTCTGTGATTCTTAGAGCTCAAAATTGTTGTAAAGGCCAAAAGATCTTCTCCCTCTTTTCTTCCAAGTTCTGAGTTGTAAAGAGAGGAGAGAAAATTCTGTAAGGGTTGTCTTCTAAGCCCGTCAAAAGGAGTGAAACTGTAAAAGTGTGGTTGGCCTTCACCTATTGAAGGAAGGCCTCTAGTTGACGTCGGTGACCTCGTCGGTGGAGGAAGCCAAAAGTGGAGTAGGTCAAGATTGACCGAACCACTCTAAATCTCGGTTTGCATTTACTTTGAGCATATTATCTTTTTTTTTTTTTTGGTAAGTAAAAGTAAATTGATTATGTGTAAAGTTTCTACAAATAGCTTTATCTATACAAGTCATAGACAAAGCCAAGTAACTCATAGAGTGCGAATGCGATAGTTATGACTACACATGCTGTAGACTATAACTACCTGTGGGTACATAATTTGGAATCATTCCCAAGATCTTTAGCTAATAGCAAAATTAAATTTGATAAAAATATATTTTTCTCTTTGGGTAAAGTGCTCCGTTTTGAGATCTTGCTCCATACAGGATCTTGAGTCTCTAATAATCTCTTTCAATAACTGAGCATTGTTTGTGTGTTGGCATTCAAATATTCTGTTACATCTCTCCTTCCACATCCACCAAATAGCGCATCTGAAAGTAACCTTTGCCAGTTGTGTTAGAGGCTATTTTCTTGAGAAACATTGCATGAGGTCGCTTAGTTCTTGGTGCAAGTTTGGTTGCGGCAGTCTATTGAGTTCAAATCGCTGGAGAATCTCCTTCCATATCCATTTTGTATAATCACAAGCAAAATAGAGGTGGTCAACAGTTTCTTCTTGTTGCATACAAAGGGAGCATCGGTTAACATGATAGATACCTCTTCTTTTCATATTGTCTATTATCGGTAGTTTATTGAGAAGAGCCTGCCATGTACATAAGGAATGTCTTTGTGATCCCGGTCGATCCCATGTCCAACTACTTGGGACCCACTTATTATTTCTTTGCCTAATTTGATTCCATGCGGATGTGACACTAAATTTGCCATTGTCATGAGGCCAAATAAGTATATCTGAAGAGTTGTTCCTGATTGGAATAGCTATAATAGTCGGCCAAAGTGATAACATTTCGGGAGAAGTAGGATTAGGGAGACACCAAGCACCGTTAGCAATGAACTCAGAAACCTTCCAATCTTTGGGAGCCCCAAGATCTTTTCGTATTCTGTCACCATATAATTGAAATATACTCTTCCCATTTACCCAAGGATCAAACCACATATTTGTACTAGTGCCAGAAGAGATTGCATAGGAAATGTGTTTGATTAGCCAATTCCTTGCCTTTAAAATTCCTTTCCAAGCTGCAGAGTGGTATGTTCTTGTTGAAATTTCCCAGATTGATTCTTTTGAAAGATACCTAGCAGAAACCCAATGTGACTATAAGGAACATTTGTTTTGCAAAAGATCCCACAATTGTTGTACCAGACTAGCTTGATTCCAATCTCTAGTATTTCTCAAGTTTAGCCCCCCTTCATCTTTCGATTTGCAAATGCTATCCCAATTTACCATATGCATTGCCTTATCTTTTGTGCCATTCCAGAAGAAGTTCATTAATAATCGTTCAATATCATGGAGAAGTCCAGCAGGCAGAAGAAATGCATTACACCAATATATAGAGTAGGAGTGCAATACCGAATGGATGAGTTCGAGTCGTCCTGCTTTTGATAGAAACCTATTTTTCCAAGAAATTCTATTCTTTATTTTTTGCAAGATAGGCTGACAATGGGTTTTGTGAATGCTTGTGGATATGAGCGGGAGACCCAAATAAGGAACTGGCAAGCTTCCCTCACTAACCCCCAAAGTTTACACAATAAAGACTTTATCCTCAATGTAAGGGCTCATATATACTTTACTTTTCGCATGATTTAACTGAAGTCCAGAAACCATACCAAAGTCATTCATAATAGTAGCCAGGTTCTTTACTGAAGTTGGTTCATTTTGGAGAAAGATAAGTAAGACTGCGTGTTCGAACATACAACTAAGTCCTTCCATCGCAATAGTAAAAAGATACGGAGATAGTGGATCACCTTGTCGGATGCCATTCGAGTTTCCAGGCAAGATTGAATCCAATTAACCCATTGCTGTGGGAAGTTCATATCGAGGAGCATCTTATAGATAAACTTCCTATTAACTGAATCAAAGGCTTTCCGTAAATCAGCTTTAAAACATATTTTAGTCCCTCTTGCTTTTGAATCCAATTAAATGAGCATATTATCTTTACTGCAAACCTCCTCTAAAGCTTACTGCTTTCTGCGCATATACGATCGGGTTTTAAGTTTTGCACTTTCTGAATCAGCGTTTAGACGTAAATCTACTTCTTCATACGATCATCATATTTCAGTTTGCGTTTATGTTTTGATTTCAATCATAACTGCAAACTGCCTTTATATCCTTGCTTAAACTGCATCTCGCCTAATCAAGTGATTTACGAATCAGCATTTAGACGTAAATCAGCTTCTTCATACGAACGTCGTATTTCAGTTTCCGCTTATTTTCTGGTTTTCATCATAACTGCAAACTGCCTTCATAGATTGATTTTAATGTCATCTCGCTTGATCTTAAGTTAAAATAATCTTAGAATCGGCTTTCACACTGAAATCGTTTTTATCATTCGAACGTGTTTTATCGTTGAACGATTTCCGCTGCACTAATTCACCCCCCCCCCCGTCTTAGTGCTCTTGATCCTAACAATTGGTATCAGAGCGGGGTTAACTCTCTAACGAATTAAAACCCAAGAGAGATGGCATACATCGGAAATCAAGAGGGTCATTCTATTACACGTCCACCCATGTTCAATGGGACGGACTACACCTATTGGAAGACCCGAATGAGGATCTTTCTTATTTCTATGGATTTTGAACTTTGGAATCTTGTCGAAAACGGATTTTCGAAGCCTTCTCTTCTAATGATCGATTGGAATGAATTGGAGAAGAAGGCTTTCGCTCTTAATGCAAAGGCTATGAATGCCTTATTTTGTGCACTTGATAAAAATAAGTTTAACCGTGTTTCGACTTGTGAAACCGCATTTGATATTTGGTACACACTCGAAGTGACTCACGAAGGCACAAGTAGAGTGAAAGAGTCAAAAATCAATCTTCTGTTACATTCTTTCGAACTTTTCCGGATGAAACCGAGTGAAACCATTGGCGACATGTTTACCCGTTTCACGGATGTCGTCAATGGTCTAAAAGGACTTAGAAAAAGTTTTTCGGATTTTGAGCTCGTAAATAAGATTCTAAGATCCCTTCCTAAGAGTTGGGACCCTAAAGTCACTACTATTCAAGAGGCGAAAGATCTAAGCAACTTCCCTCTTGAAGAACTAATCGGGTCATTAATGACCTACGAGATGACTTGCAAAGCTCATGAAGAGCAAGAAGACATCCTTCCAAAGAACAGGAAGGATATGACACTTAAAACTTTAGAAGACCACTTGAGAGAAAACTCAAGTGATGAGGACTGTGATGATGACTTGGCACTTCTAACAAGAAAATTTAAAAAATTCATTAAAAGAAACAAGTTTAAGAATGACGCAAAAAATAAACTTGAATCCAAGAAGGACCAAGTTATTTGCTATGAGTGCTTGTCCCCAAGCCAAAAAGAGAACATCAAAGAAGAAGGCGCTCAAAGCAACGTGGGATGACTCGAGCGCGTCTGAAGAAGAGGAGTCCAACACCGAGAAAGTTGCTCACTATGCCTTAATGGCCATCGGAGAGGAGGTAACGAATTTAATAAATGCAGATTTATCATTTTATGAATTATTAAATGCCTTCCATGACTTATTTAATGAATGCAAGATTATTAGTAGAAAATACAAATTGCTAAAAAAGGAGCATGACAGTCTTACTTGTAACTTTGATAAGTTATAAGCTGAATATCATGATAGTTTAAGGAACTAGCAAGCTTCCCTCACTAACCCTCAAAGTTTATGCAATAAAGACCTTATCCTCAACGTAAGGGCTCATATATACTTTACTTTTCGCATGATTTAACTGAAGTCCAGAAACCATACCAAAGTCATTCATAATAGTAGCCAGGTTCTTTACTGAAGTTGGTTCATTTTGGAGAAAGATAAGTAAGTCATCTGCAAATGTTATATGTGATATATGAACAGAGCCAGCAATGGGTACCTTAATGCTGCCATTTAAGACTGCGTCTTCCAACATATAGCTAAGTCCTTCCATCGCAATAGTAAAAAGTTCGGAGAGAGTGGATCACCTTGTCGGATGCCATTCGTGCTCCCAAAAAAACCAATAGGTGAGCCATTAAAAAGTATCGAAAACTTTGGAGTTTCCAGGCAAGATTGAATCCAATTAACCCGTGGGAAGTTCATATCGAGGAGCATCTGATAGATAAACTTCCTATTAACTGAATCAAAGGCTTTCCGTAAATCAGCTTTAAAACAGATTTTTGTTCCTCTTGCTTTTGAATGCAAATCTTTGACCAAGTCATTAGCAAGCAAAATGTTATGATGTATACTTCTCCCTTTGATGAAAGCAGCTTGATTTGGGCTAATGATCTTGTGTATTACCTTTTGCATTCTATTTGCTAATACTTTAGAGATGATCTTGTAATTGAAGTTGCATAATGATAAGGGTCGATAGTTCTCTAGTGAATCTGCCCCTGCATTCTTCGGAATTAAAGAAATAAATGTGCAATTCATCTCTCTAAGAATATGACCTGAAGAGAAAAAATGTTGGCAAGCCTTGATCACATCATTTCCAATAATATTTTTTGGTAAGTAAAAGTAAATTGATTATGTGTAAAGTTTCTACAAATAGCTTTATCTATACAAGTCATAGACAAAGCCAAGTAAGTATCTCATAGTTATGACTACACATGCTGTAGACTATAACGCCGAATTACAATCATCAAAGAAAATGTTTATCCAGATATATCGAAACTACCTGTGGGTACATAATTTGGCATCATTCCCAAGATCTTTAGCTAATAGCAAAATTGAATTTGATAAAAAAATCTTTTTCTCTTTGGGTAAAGTGCACCGTTTTGAGATCTTGCTCCATACAGGATCTTGAGTCTCTAATAATCTCTTTCAATAGCTGAGCATTATTTGTATGTTGGCATTCAAATATTCTGTTACATCTCTCCTTCCACATCCACCAAATAGCGCATCTGAAAGTAACTTTTGTCAGTTGTGTGAGAGGCCCCTTTCTTGAGAAACATTGCATGAGGTCGCATAGTTCTTGGTGCAAGTTTGGTTGCGGTACTCTATTGAGTTCAAATCGCTGGAGTATCTCCTTCCATATCCATTTTGTATAATCACAAGCAAAATAGAGGTGGTCAATAGTTTCTTCTTGTTGCATACAATGGGAGCATCGGTTAACATGATAGATACCTCTTCTTTTCATTTTGTCTATTGTTGGTAATTTATTGAGAAGGGGCTGCCATGTACATAAGGAATGTCTTTGTGATCCCGGTCGATCCCATATCCAATTGCTTGGGACCCACTTGTTATTTCTTTGCCTAATTTGATTCCATGCAGATGTGACACTAAATTTGCCATTGTCATGAGGCCAAATAAGTATATCTGAAGAGTTGTTCCTGATTGGAATAGCTATAATAGACGGCCAAAGTGATAACATTTCGGAAAAATGGGATTAGGGAGACACCAGGTACCGTTAGCAATGAACTCAGAAACCTTCCAATCTTTGGGAGCCCCAAGATCTTTTCTTATTCTTTCACCATATAATTGAAATATACTCTTCCCATTCACCCAAGGATCGTACCACATATTAGTACTAGTTCCAGAAGAGATTGCATAGGAAATGTGTTTGATTAGCTAATTCCTTGCCTTTAAAATTCCTTTCCAAGCTACAGAGTGGTATGTTCTTGTTGAAATTTCCCAGATTGATTCCTTTGAAAGATACCTAGCAGAAACCCAATGTGACCATAAGGAACATTTGTTTTGCAAAAGATCCCACAATTGCTGTACCAGACATGCTTGATTCCAATCTCTAGTATTTCTCAAGTTCAGCCCCGCCTTCATCTTTCGGTTTGCAAATGCTATCCCAATTTACCATATGCATTGCCTTGTCATTTGTGCCATTCCAGAAGAAGTTCATTAATAACCGTTCAATATCTTGGAGAAGTCCAGCGGGCAGAAGAAATGCATTACACCAATATATAAAGTAGGAGTGCAATACAGAACGGATGAGTTCGAGTCGTCCTGCTTTTTATAGAAGCCTATTTTTCCAAGAAGAAATTCTATTCTTTATTTTTTGCAGGATAGGCTGACAGTGGGTTTTGTGAATGCTTGTGGATATGAGCAGGAGACCCAAATAAGGAACTGGCAGGCTTCCCTCACTAACCCCCAAAGTTTGTGCAATAAAGACCTTATCCTCAACGTAAGGGCTCATATATACTTTACTTTTCACATGATTTAACTGAAGTCCAGAAACCATACCAAAGTCATTCATAATAGTAGCCAGGTTCTTTACTGAAGTTGGTTCATTTTGGAGAAAGATAAGTAAGTCATCTGCAAATGTTATATGTGATATATGAACAGAGCCAGCAATGGGTACCTTAATGCTGCCATTTAAGACTGCGTCTTCCAACATACAGCTAAGTCCTTCCATCGCAATAGTAAAAAGATACGGAGAGAGTGGATCACCTTGTCGGATGCCATTCGTGCTCCCAAAAAAACCAATAGGTGAGCCATTAAAAAGTATCGAAAACTTTGGAGTTTCCAGGCAAGATTGAATCCAATTAACCCATTGCTGTGGGAAGTTCATATCGAGGAGCATCTGATAGATAAACTTCCTATTAACTGAATCAAAGGCTTTCCATAAATCAGCTTTAAAACAGATTTTTGTTCCTCTTGCTTTTGAATGCAAATCTTTGACCAAGTCATTAGCAAGCAAAATGTTATGATGTATACTTCTCCCTTTGATGAAAGCAGCTTGATTTGGGCTAATGATCTTGTGTATTACCTTTTGCATTCTATTTGCTAATACTTTGGAGATGATCTTGTAATTGAAGTTGCATAATGATAAGGGTCGATAGTTCTCTAGTGAATCTGCCCCTGCATTCTTCGGAATTAAAGAAATAAATGTGCAATTCATCTCTCTAAGAATATGACCTGAATAGAAAAAATGTTGGCAAGCCTTGATCACATCATTTCCAATAATATTTTTTGGTAAGTAAAAGTAAATTGATTATGTGTAAAGTTTCTACAAATAGCTTTATCTATACAAGTCATAGACAAAGCCAAGTAAGTAACTCATAGTTATGACTACACATGCTGTAGACTATAACTCCGAATTACAATCATCAAAGAAAATGTTTATCCAGATATATAAAAACTACATGTGGGTACATAATTTGGCATCATTCCCAAGATCTTTAGCTAATAGCAAAATTGAATTTGATAAAAAAATCTTTTTCTCTTTGGGTAAAGTGCACCGTTTTGAGATCTTGCTCCATACAGGATCTTGAGTCTCTAATAATCTCTTTCAATAGCTGAGCATTATTTGTATGTTGGCATTCAAATATTCTGTTACATCTCTCCTTCCACATCCACCAAATAGCGCATCTGAAAGTAACTTTTGTCAGTTGTGTGAGAGGCCCCTTTCTTGAGAAACATTGCATGAGGTCGCAAAGTTCTTGGGGCAAGTTTGGTTGCGGTACTCTATTGAGTTCAAATCGCTAGAGAATCTCCTTCCATATCCATTTTGTATAATCACAAGCAAAATAGAGGTGGTCAATAGTTTCTTCTTGTTGCATACAAAGGGAGCATCGGTTAACATGATAGATACCTCTTCTTTTCATTTTGTCTATTGTCGGTAATTTATTGAGAAGGGCCTGCCATGTACATAAGGAATGTCTTTGTGATCCCGGTCGATCCCATATCCAATTGCTTGGGACCCACTTGTTATTTCTTTGCCTAATTTGATTCCATGCAGATGTGGCACTAAATTTGCCATTGTCATGAGGCCAAATAAGTATATCTGAAGAGTTGTTCCTGATTGGAATAGCTATAATAGACGGCCAAAGTGATAACATTTCGGAAAAATGGGATTAGGGAGACACCAGGTACCGTTAGCAATGAACTCAGAAACCTTCCAATCTTTGGGAGCCCCAAGATCTTTTCTTATTCTTTCACCATATAATTGAAATATACTCTTCCCATTCACCCAAGGATCGTACCACATATTAGTACTAGTTCCAGAAGAGATTGCATAGGAAATGTGTTTGATTAGCTAATTCCTTGCCTTTAAAATTCCTTTCCAAGCTGCAGAGTGGTATGTTCTTGTTGAAATTTCCCAGATTGATTCCTTTGAAAGATACCTAGCAGAAACCCAATGTGACCATAAGGAACATTTGTTTTGCAAAAGATCCCACAATTGCTGTACCAGACATGCTTGATTCCAATCTCTAGTATTTCTCAAGTTCAGCCCCGCCTTCATCTTTCGGTTTGCAAATGCTATCCCAATTTACCATATGCATTGCCTTGTCATTTGTGCCATTCCAGAAGAAGTTCATTAATAACCGTTCAATATCTTGGAGGAGTCCAGCGGGCAGAAGAAATGCATTACACCAATATATAAAGTAGGAGTGCAATACAGAACGGATGAGTTCGAGTCGTCCTACTTTTTATAGAAGCCTATTTTTCCAAGAAGAAATTCTATTCTTTATTTTTTGCAGGATAGGCTGACAGTGGGTTTTGTGAATGCTTGTGGATATGAGCAGGAGACCCAAATAAGGAACTGGCAGGCTTCCCTCACTAACCCCCAAAGTTTGTGCAATAAAGACCTTATCCTCAACGTAAGGGCTCATATATACTTTACTTTTCACATGATTTAACTGAAGTCCATAAACCATACCAAAGTCATTCATAATAGTAGCCAGGTTCTTTACTGAAGTTGGTTCATTTTGGAGAAAGATAAGTAAGTCATCTGCAAATGTTATATGTGATATATGAACAGAGCCAGCAATGGGTACCTTAATGCTGCCATTTAAGACTGCGTCTTCCAACATACAGCTAAGTCCTTCCATCGCAATAGTAAAAAGATACGGAGAGAGTGGATCACCTTGTCGGATGCCATTCGTGCTCCCAAAAAAACCAATAGGTGAGCCATTAAAAAGTATCGAAAACTTTGGAGTTTCCAGGCAAGATTGAATCCAATTAACCCATTGCTGTGGGAAGTTCATATCGAGGAGCATCTGATAGATAAACTTCCTATTAACTGAATCAAAGGCTTTCCATAAATCAGCTTTAAAACAGATTTTTGTTCCTCTTGCTTTTGAATGCAAATCTTTGACCAAGTCATTAGCAAGCAAAATGTTATGATGTATACTTCTCCCTTTGATGAAAGCAGCTTGATTTGGGCTAATGATCTTGTGTATTACCTTTTGCATTCTATTTGCTAATACTTTGGAGATGATCTTGTAATTGAAGTTGCATAATGATAAGGGTCGATAGTTCTCTAGTGAATCTGCCCCTGCATTCTTCGGAAATAAAGAAATAAATGTGCAATTCATCTCTATAAGAATATGACCTGAAGAGAAAAAATGTTGGCAAGCCTTGATCACATCATTTCCAATAATATTTTTTGGTAAGTAAAAGTAAATTGATTATGTGTAAAGTTTCTACAAATAGCTTTATCTATACAAGTCATAGACAAAGCCAAGTAAGTAACTCATAGTTATGACTACACATGCTGTAGACTATAACTCCGAATTACAATCATCGAAGAAAATGTTTATCCAGATATATCAAAACTACCTGTGGGTACATAATTTGGCATCATTCCCAAGATCTTTAGCTAATAGCAAAATTGAATTTGATAAAAAAATCTTTTTCTCTTTGGGTAAAGTGCACCGTTTTGAGATCTTGCTCCATACAGGATCTTGAGTCTCTAATAATCTCTTTCAATAGCTGAGCATTATTTGTATGTTGGCATTCAAATATTCTGTTACATCTCTCCTTCCACATCCACCAAATAGCGCATCTGAAAGTAACTTTTGTCAGTTGTGTGAGAGGCCCCTTTCTTGAGAAACATTGCATGAGGTCGCATAGTTCTTGGTGCAAGTTTGGTTGCGGTACTCTATTGAGTTCAAATCGCTGGAGAATCTCCTTCCATATCCATTTTGTATAATCACAAGCAAAATAGAGGTGGTCAATAGTTTCTTCTTGTTGCATACAAACGGAGCATCGGTTAACATGATAGATACCTCTTCTTTTCATTTTGTCTATTGTTGGTAATTTATTGAGAAGGGCCTGCCATGTACATAAGGAATGTCTTTGTGATCCCGATCGATCCCATATCCAATTGCTTGGGACCCACTTGTTATTTTTTTGCCTAATTTGATTCCATGCAGATGTGGCACTAAATTTGCCAATGTCATGAGGCCAAATAAGTATATCTGAAGAGTTGTTCCTGATTGGAATAGTTATAATAGACGGCCAAAGTGATAACATTTCGGAAAAATGGGATTAGGGAGACACCAGGTACCGTTAGCAATGAACTCAGAAACCTTCCAATCTTTGGGAGCCCCAAGATCTTTTCTTATTCTTTCACCATATAATTGAAATATACTCTTCCCATTCACCCAAGGATCGTACCACATATTAGTACTAGTTCCAGAAGAGATTGCATAGGAAATGTGTTTGATTAGCTAATTCCTTGCTTTTAAAATTCCTTTCCAAGCTACAGAGTGGTATGTTCTTGTTGAAATTTCCCAGATTGATTCCTTTGAAAGATACCTAGCAGAAACCCAATGTGACCATAAGGAACATTTGTTTTGCAAAAGATCCCACAATTGCTGTACCAGACATGCTTGATTCCAATCTCTAGTATTTCTCAAGTTCAGCCCCGCCTTCATCTTTCGGTTTGCAAATGCTATCCCAATTTACCATATGCATTGCCTTGTCATTTGTGCCATTCCAGAAGAAGTTCATTAATAACCGTTCAATATCTTGGAGAAGTCCAGCGGGCAGAAGAAATGCATTACACCAATATATAAAGTAGGAGTGCAATACAGAACGGATGAGTTCGAGTCGTCCTACTTTTGATAGAAGCCTATTTTTCCAAGAAGAAATTCTATTCTTTATTTTTTGCAGGATAGGCTGACAGTGGGTTTTGTGAATACTTGTGGATATGAGCAGGAGACCCAAATAAGGAACTGGCAGGCTTCCCTCACTAACCCCCAAAGTTTGTGCAATAAAGACCTTATCCTCAACGTAAGGGCTCATATATACTTTACTTTTCACATGATTTAACTGAAGTCCAGAAACCATACCAAAGTCATTCATAATAGTAGCCAGGTTCTTTACTGAAGTTGGTTCATTTTGGAGAAAGATAAGTAAGTCATCTGCAAATGTTATATGTGATATATGAACAGAGCCAGCAATGGGTACCTTAATGCTGCCATTTAAGACTGCGTCTTCCAACATACAGCTAAGTCCTTCCATCGCAATAGTAAAAAGATACGGAGAGAGTGGATCACCTTGTCGGATGCCATTCGTGCTCCCAAAAAAACCAATAGGTGAGCTATTAAAAAGTATCGAAAACTTTGGAGTTTCCAGGCAAGATTGAATCCAATTAACCCATTGCTGTGGGAAGTTCATATCGAGGAGCATCTGATAGATAAACTTCCTATTAACTGAATCAAAGGCTTTCCATAAATCAGCTTTAAAACAGATTTTTGTTCCTCTTGCTTTTGAATGCAAATCTTTGACCAAGTCATTAGCAAGCAAAATGTTATGATGTATACTTCTCCCTTTGATGAAAGCAGCTTGATTTGGGCTAATGATCTTGTGTATTACCTTTTGCATTCTATTTGCTAATACTTTGGAGATGATCTTGTAATTGAAGTTGCATAATGATAAGGGTCGATAGTTCTCTAGTGAATCTGCCCCTGCATTCTTCGGAATTAAAGAAATAAATGTGCAATTCATCTCTCTAAGAATATGACCTGAAGAGAAAAAATGTTGGCAAGCCTTGATCACATCATTTCCAATAATATTTTTTGGTAAGTAAAAGTATATTGATTATGTGTAAAGTTTCTACAAATAGCTTTATCTATACAAGTCATAGACAAAGCCAAGTAAGTAACTCATAGTTATGACTACACATGCTGTAGACTATAACTCCGAATTACAATCATCAAAGAAAATGTTTATCCAGATATATCAAAACTACCTGTGGGTACATAATTTGGCATCATTCCCAAGATCTTTAGCTAATAGCAAAATTGAATTTGATAAAAAAATCTTTTTCTCTTTGGGTAAAGTGCACCGTTTTGAGATCTTGCTCCATACAGGATCTTGAGTCTCTAATAATCTCTTTCAATAGCTGAGCATTATTTGTATGTTGGCATTCAAATATTCTGTTACATCTCTCCTTCCACATCCACCAAATAGCGCATCTGAAAGCAACTTTTGTCAGTTGTGTGAGAGGCCCCTTTCTTGAGAAACATTGCATGAGGTCGCATAGTTCTTGGTGCAAGTTTGGTTGCGGTAGTCTATTGAGTTCAAATCGCTGGAGAATCTCCTTCCATATCCATTTTGTATAATCACAAGCAAAATAGAGGTGGTCAATAGTTTCTTCTTGTTGCATACAAAGGGAGCATCGGTTAACATGATAGATACCTCTTCTTTTCATTTTGTCTATTGTTGGTAATTTATTGAGAAGGGCCTGCCATGTACATAAGGAATGTCTTTGTGATCCCGGTCGATCCCATGTCCAATTGCTTGGGACCCACTTATTATTTCTTTGCCTAATTTGATTCCATGCGGATGTGGCACTAAATTTGCCATTGTCATGAGGCCAAATAAGTATATCTGAAGAGTTGTTGCTGATTGGAATAGGTATAATAATCGGCCAAAGTGATAACATTTCGGAAAAATGGGATTAGGGAGACACCAGGTACCGTTAGCAATGAACTCAGAAACCTTCCAATCTTTGGGAGCCCCAAGATCTTTTCTTATTCTTTCACCATATAATTGAAATATACTCTTCCCATTCACCCAAGGATCGTACCACATATTAGTACTAGTTCCAGAAGAGATTAAATAGGAAATGTGTTTGATTAGCTAATTCCTTGCCTTTAAAATTCCTTTCCAAGCTGCAGAGTGGTATGTTCTTGTTGAAATTTCCCAGATTGATTCCTTTGAAAGATACCTAGCAGAAACCCAATGTGACCATAAGGAACATTTGTTTTGCAAAAGATCCCACAATTGCTGTACTAGACATGCTTGATTCCAATCTCTAGTATTTCTCAAGTTCAGCCCCGCCTTCATCTTTCGGTTTGCAAATGCTATCCCAATTTACCATATGCATTGCCTTGTCATTTGTGCCATTCCAGAAGAAGTTCATTAATAACCGTTCAATATCTTGGAGAAGTCCAGCGGGCAGAAGAAATGCATTACACCAATATATAAAGTAGGAGTGCAATACAGAACGGATGAGTTCGAGTCGTCCTGCTTTTGATAGAAGCCTATTTTTCCAAGAAGAAATTCTATTCTTTATTTTTTGCAGGATAGGCTGACAGTGGGTTTTGTGAATGCTTGTGGATATGAGCAGGAGACCCAAATAAGGAACTGGCAGGCTTCCCTCACTAACCCCCAAAGTTTGTGCAATAAAGACCTTATCCTCAACGTAAGGGCTCATATATACTTTACTTTTCGCATGATTTAACTGAAGTCCAGAAACCATACCAAAGTCATTCATAATAGTAGCCAGGTTCTTTACTGAAGTTGGTTCATTTTGGAGAAAGATAAGTAAGTCTTCTGCAAATGTTATATGTGATATATGAACAGAGCCAGCAATGGGTACCTTAATGCTGTCATTTAAGACTATGTCTTCCAACATACAGCTAAGTCCTTCCATCGCAATAGTAAAAAGATACGGAGAGAGTGGATCACCTTGTCGGATGCCATTCGTGCTCCCAAAAAAACCAATAGGTGAGCCATTAAAAAGTATCGAAAACTTTGGAGTTTCCAAGCAAGATTGAATCCAATTAACCCATTGCTGTGGGAAGTTGATATCGAGGAGAATCTTATAGATAAACTTCCTATTAACTGAATCAAAGGCTTTCCGTAAATCAGCTTTAAAACATATTTTTGTTCCTCTTGCTTTTGAATGCAAATCTTTGACCAAGTCATTAGCAAGAAAAATGTTATGATGTATACTTCTCCATTTGATGAAAGCAGCTTGATTTGGGCTAATGATCTTGTGTATTACCTTTTGCATTCTATTTGCCAATACTTTGGAGATGATCTTGTAATTGAAGTTGCATAATGATAAGGGTCGATAGTTCTCTAGTGAATCTGCCCCTGCATTCTTCGGAATTAAAGAAATAAATGTGCAATTCATCTCTCTAAGAATATGACCTGAAGAGAAAAAATGTTGGCAAGCCTTGATCACTTCATTTCCAATAATAGACCAAGCAGTTTGGTAAAATTCAGCTGGAAATCCATATGGACCTGGGCTTTTGTGCTTTGGTGACTTAAAGACAACACATACAATTTCGTCATTTGTAATTGGGGCATTGAGGATTGAAATATCTTCCGAATCAAGTTTTCTAGTCGGCTCCACATGAATGTTATTAGGTTTCCCAGCTTGATTGAGTAAGGAATAAAAAAATTGCTCTGTGTGTACTTTAACCTCATCTAAATTCTTAATAAGATTGTCATCATTGTCTTTGCATTTGCTGATACGGTTAATCGCCCTTCGAGTAGTAATTGAAACATAGAAAAATTTAGTATTGGAATCCCCTAGTGTAAGCCAATGCTGTCGAGACTTCTGCTTTGCAAAACTTTCCTCCTGTTTTAAGGCTTGCATGAAGTTATTTCTGGCTTCTGTCTCTTTGTAGATAATATTTTCATCATTTGGCTGAAGTTGCAGCTCATGTTGCAATGACATTAGTTCCTTTCTGCACAATTGAACTCTGGTGTTAATATTGCCAAAGGTATTTGTATTCCACTCCTTTAGTGCTGCTTTACAGGCTTTGAGCTTTTGACATAAGATGTAAGGGGGGGATCCATGCGCATTAAAATTCCAAGCAGATCTGATAACATCAAGAAATTGAGGATGAGTACTCCACATGTTAAAGAATCTAAACGGTTTCTTTCCTCTTGGTGTCGTTTTTTCTGCATGTATATACATTAAAGAATGGTCAGAAAACAAAGAAGCACCATACTCAAGAAGTGAATCTGGGTAAACTGTTAACCATTCATGATTAATCAAACACCTATTAAGTCGAGCCATTATTTTTCTGTTAGCAGCACCTTGATTACTCCAGGAGAGCCAATTACCTACAGATTTCATATCAAACAATGCTGTAGTATCAATGTAATCATTAAAACTTTGAAGCTGGCTTTCTGAAAGTTGTCTACCCCCCTCTTTTTCATTTGTGTACCGAACAGTATTAAAGTCTCCAAGAACAATCCAAGGTATATTGAGACAGCCATTTACAATATTAGTCAGGTCAGACCAAAGAGTATTTCTTTCTTGCATACTGTTCGAAGCATATATGCCAGTGAAATTGAATTGACAGCCATTCTTTTTATCCTCGACCTTAAGATGAATGAATTGATCAGTAGCAGAAATAAACCAAGCATTAATAGAGTTAGGATGCCATAATACCCATATTCGACCAAAAGTTTCATTTGAGTCATTGGTAAACAGTTCTGCGTCCGGGCATATTAAATTCTTTTGAGCTTGAACGCACGATTGTTTAATTTTCATTTCCACTAGAATAACAATATCACATGCGGCAGACTTTATTATTCTGTTGAGCTCCCGACATTTCTCCGGCTTATTAAGTCCGCGAACATTCCAGCATGTTATCTTCATTAGTAATAAACAAATGAAAAGGTAGTAAGGTATTCATCCTACGACTTTGGATGGATTGTACCATCCTTTTTCTTATCCTTCGGTTTTGCATTTTCCTCCCTCACAATATCCTTACCTTTTATGGCTTTATTCCTATATTTATCCACTTCATCTATAGCTTGCAGATTTTTAAACTTTAAAGTACCTTGAATCATGTGATCTTGATTGGCAGGGTTTGTTGAAGCTCGATAAGATTGTTGCAGCCCAATATCTTGAATAGTACTTGTTGGAGCAACCTGGCTAGAGAGGTTTGTTGGGGCATGAGTTTGTTGAGACAAAATATCCTTGTTGGTGATGTTTGTTGTGGCCTGAGTTTGTTGAGGAAGAATATCCTTGCTGGCGATATTTGCTTGGACCTGAGTTCGTTGAGCTATTGTGGATGGATCCGATGATATTGGAAGAGATGAAGTTCCTAACTTATGTTTCTCCTGTCCACTAGTACCATGGGAAACCTCTGTTGTGGAAGGCTCTGACATTATGGGAAGAGATAATGTTTTGGAATTGTCCTTCTGTCCGCAATGCTTTCCTTGCGAGTCGGAATGCTCAATAGTTTTCGCCACCATCGGTGCTACTGCTATTAGAGAAGAATCACTTTGTTGTTGATGCGCTTGACGTGGTTGATAGACCTTTGTGGTTGGTTTTGGGGTTTGCTGACAAGCTCCATTTGCATGTCCAAAAGATAAGCAACGCTGACATCGTTGTGGCTTCCAGGAATATGAGACATGTACCTTCCGAGTGTTCCCGTCAAGATCACGATAGAAAACCTCATTAGGAAGATCTTCATCGGAAGAAACCAACACACATGCTCGTGCAAATGCTAATCTCGTCTGAGCTGCTGTTGCTTTGTCGATGTAGAGTGGCTGTCCCAGAGTGCTGCATAACTTTGCAATAAAACGTCGACTCTAAAGATGTAGAGGCAGTCCTTGAAAGGATACCCATAATGGAATAGACTGTAGGCTATCTAACTCCAAACGGACATCAGGAGACCAACGTCGTAGAATCATTGGATGACCGCGGATAGTCCAGAATCCTTCGAGGATTCGTTGCAAATCTTCTTCAAAGTATAGCTTGCAAACAAAGAATCCGTTCTCCAGCATATGTAGATCAAATGTCGATATTCCCCATCGAGTTTTGATAAATGAGGATAGTGGGAAATAAGATGTTTTGAGACCTACCACATAGCCAACAATCGTCATAGACCATGTCTCAATAAGCTCTGCTGAATCAGCAGTCTCGTATATAGCAATCATCTTATCAGCCTAAACTTCTGGAGTAAAGAATTCCAAGCTTAGATCTGGACTTCCAACCGGAGCCTTGAAGAGGCTAGTCCAAGGCCGAGGATCGTTGGAAATGAGAGCATGCTGCCGTGATCTAGAGCGCGACCTGCTTCGTCGAAGGAGTTTCTCTCTGGAAAGGTTGGGGGGTAGCGGTAGGGAGCCTTGCAACCCTCTCGCCACCATCGCCAGCCCTAGGGGCCGTCGCTGCCATGTTTGATCCCTCTTCTGGTCGCCGCTACAGAAATGCCGCCATTGGGAAAAGCCACCGCTGTAGTATATTAGATCGCCGCTACAGTACCATCGCCCTAGGGAGATCTGGTTTACAGAATCGTTGCCCTTGGGGAGAAGCCGACGCTACAGAGATCTGGTCGTCGCTACAGTGTCGTCGCCCTAGATCTGGTCGCTGCTACAGTGTCGTCGCCGCCGCTACAGTACCGTCGTCCTTGGGAGATCGGATCGCCTCTACAGTGTCGTCGACCTTCGCCCGTAGGAGAAAGCCGACGCTGTAGGAGTTAGATCGCTATAGGGAGATATGGTCGTCGCTACAGTACCGTCGCCCTTCGCCTACGGGAGAAAGCCGATGCTGCAGGAGTCGGATCGTCCTAGGGAGATCTGGTTGCCGCTACAGTATCGCCGCCGCCGCTACAGTACCGTCATCCAAGATCTGGTCGCCGCTACAGTATCGTCGCTACAGTATCCCGCTCATATCCACAGGCATTCACAAAACTCACTGTCAGCCTATCTTGCAAAAAATAAAGAATAGAATTTCTTCTTGGAAAAATAGGTTTCTATCAAAAGCAGGACGACTCGAACTCATCCGTTCGGTATTGCACTCCTACTCTATATATTGGTGTAATGCATTTTTTCTGCCTGCTGGACTTCTCCAAGATATTGAACGGTTATTAATGAACTTCTTCTGGAATGGCACAAATGATAAGGCAATGCATATGGTAAATTGGGATAGCATTTGCAAACCGAAAGATGAAGGGGGGCTGAACTTGAGAAATACTAGAGATTGGAATCAAGCTTGTCTGGTACAACAATTGTGGGATCTTTTGCAAAACAAATGTTCCTTATGGTCACATTGGGTTTCTGCTAGGTATCTTTCAAAGGAATCAATCTGGAAAATTTCAACAAGAACATACCACTCTGCAGCTTGGAAAGGAATTTTAAAGGTAAGGAATTGGCTAATCAAACACATTTCCTATGCAATCTCTTCTGGAACTAGTACTAATATGTGGTACGATCCTTGGGTGAATGGGAAGAGTATATTTCAATTATGTGGTGACAAAATACGAAAAGATCTTGGGGCTCCCAAAGATTGGAAGGTTTCTGAGTTCATTGCTAACGGTACCTGGTGTCTCCCTAATCCCATTTCTCCCCAAATGTTATCACTTTGGCCGACTATTATAGCTATTCCAATCAGGAACAACTCTTCAGATATACTTATTTGGCTTTATGACAATGGCAAATTTAGTGCCACATCCGCATGGAATCAAATTAGGCAAAGAAATAACAAGTGGGTCCCAAGCAGTTGGACATGGGATCGACCGGGATCACAAAGACATTCCTTATGTAAATGGCAGGCCCTTCTCAATAAATTACCTACAATAGATAATATGAAAAGAAGAGGTATCTATCATGTTAACCGATGCTCCCTTTGTATGCAACAAGAAGAAAATGTTGACCACCTCTATTTTGCTTGTGATTATACAAAATGGATATGGAAGGAGATTCTCCAGCAATTTGAACTCAATAGACTACCGCAACCAAACTTGCACCAAGAACTATGCGACCTCATGCAATGTTTCTCAAGAAAGGGGCCTCTCACACAACTGGCAAAGGTTACTTTCAAATGCGCTATTTGGTGGATGTGGAAGGAGAGATGTAACAGAATATTTGAATGCCAATATACAAACAATGCTCAGCTATTGAAAGAGATTATTAGAGACTCAAGATCGTGTATGGAGCAAGATCTCAAAATGGTGCACTTTACCCAAAGAGAAAAAGATATTTTTATCAAATTCAATTTTGCTATTAGCTAAAGATCTTGGGAATGATGCCAAATTATGTACCCACAGGTAGTTTTGATATATCTGGATAAACATTTTCTTGGATGATTGTAATTAGGAGTTATAGTCTACAGCATGTGTAGTCATAACTATGAGTTACTAACTTGGCTTTGTCTATGACTTGTATAGATAAAGCTATTTGTAGAAACTTTACACATAATAAATTTACTTTTACTTACAAAAAAAAAAAAAAAAGAATATCATGATAGTTTAGGCTCATGTATAAATTGTCATGATCTAGAAACTCTCCAAAAGGAAAACTTACTACTTAAGGACACCTTGAAGAAATTCGAGGTTGGTAGCAAGTCATTGAACATGATCCTTGCAAACAAGGGTCACGTTCCCAAAAGAAGTGAAATTGGATTTGTGAGAAGTCCTCACCAAAATCCAACCACCTTCATAAAAGGCCCCATTTTACATGTTCGACACCAAAGCAAATGCAACTTTTATTGCAAACTTGGACACAAAACGTATTATTGTCCATTCAAGAAAATTAGTCCGAATAAATTAATTTTGGTTCCTAAAGGAACCATGACAAATTCTATGCAACATGACAAACAATATAGATTTATTTTTGAGGCACCCAAAAGCAAATGGGTTCCTAAAAATCATCCTTTCTTGTAGAAACCTATACCATCGCAAGCTAGGAGCAAGAGATGGTACCTTGATAGTGGATGTTCAAGGCATATGACTGGAGATCCATCTCAATTCTCTAAGCTCACTAGCATAGACGAATGTTATGTCACTTTCGGAGACAACAACAAGGGTAAAATCATTGGCAAAGGAACCATAGGTAACAAATCCAACTTCTTTATTGAAGATGTTTTGTTAGTTACTGGTTTAAAACATAACCTCTTTAACATAAGTCAACTATGTGATAAAGGATACATTGTCAGATTCGAATCTAATGCTTGCATCATTGAAAAACCACACAAAAATATGTCTATGATTGCATTAAAACAAAATAACATATACACTATTGACATCAATAATTTATGTAATGAAATGTGTTTTTCGGTTTTGAATGAGGATGCTTGGCTATGGCATAGAAGATTAGGTCATGCTAGCATGAAACTAATCACTCAAATATCATCTAAAGAACTTGTAAGAGGAATTCCTCATATCAAATTCATCAAAGATAATGTATGTGATGCTTGCCAATTAGGTAAACAAATTAAGGGTAATTTCAAATCTAAGAATCAAATAACCACCTCTAGGCCCCTACAATTGATCCATATGGACTTGTTCGGACCAATCTCTACATCAAGTTTAGGAGGTAGCAAATACATCTTCGTCATTGTGGATGACTATAGCAGATATACATGGACTTACTTCTTAAAACAGAAAAATGAATGCTTTAGATATTTTACCAAGTTTTGTAAACTTGTTCAAAATGAGAAGGGGTCTATGATTTCGTCAATTAGAAGTGATCACGGTGGAGAATTTCAAAACCATGATTTCCAAGAATTTTGTGAACTCAATGGATATAACCATAATTTCTCTACTCCAAGAAATCCTTAACAAAATGTGGTAATCGAAATTTACAAGAAATGGCAAGAACCATGTTGAATGAACATAGCCTACCCAAATATTTTTAGGCCGAAGCCATAAACACCGCATGCTATATTTTGAATAGAGTTCTAGTAAGACCCTTACTCACCAAAACTCCTTATGAGTTATGAAACAACAAAAAAACCCAATGTTTCATATTTTAAAGTCTTTGGGTGTAAGTGTTTTATCTTGAATGAAAAGGATAACTTAGAAAAATTTGATGCTAAATCCGATAAAGGAATCTTTCTTGGTTATTCTTTGGTTTCTAAAGCTTTTTATATCTTCAATAAAAGAACCTTAATTATTGAAGAATCCATTCATGTTGTTTTCAATGAGATTTCCGAAATAAGGAAAAATGATTTTGATGATGATGTTAATTTTGATTCCTTAAATTTAAATAAAACCCCGTCTCCAACTAGCAACTTGAATGCATCCACTTCTGAAACATCCTTACCTAAGGATTGGAAGTATGTAGATGCTCATCCTAAGGAGCTAATCTTAGGAGACACATCAAAGAGGGTTCAAACACGATCTTCTCTTAAAAATTTTTGTGCGAACGCCGCTTTTCTCTCCCAAATTGAACCCAAATGTGTTGACGAAGCCATGAAAGATGATTCATGGATTATTGCAATGCAAGATGAATTGAATCAATTTGAGAGAAATGAGGTGTGGAAGCTTGTTCCTAGGCCAAATGACCATTTAGTTATTGGTACTAAATGGGTCTTTAGAAACAAGCAAGATGAAAATGGTACCGTGGTTAGAAACAAGGCTAGATTAGTGGCCAAAGGTTTTAACCAAGAAGAAGGTATCGATTACGAAGAAACCTTCGCTCCTGTGGCTCGATTGGAAGCCATAAGGATGCTTCTTACCTACGCTAGTAGTAATAATTTTAAGTTGTTTCAAATGGATGTTAAAAGCGCTTTTCTTAATGGCTTTATTTCTGAAGAAGTCTATGTTGAACAACCTCCTGGATTTGAAAATAATAGCCTCCCTAATCATGTGTTTAGATTAACTAAAGCTCTCTATGGTTTAAAACAAGCCCCGAGGGCTTGGTATGAGAGACTTAGTTCTTTTCTTATTGAAAATAATTTCACAAAAGGCAAGGTTGATACTACATTATTCATCAAGAATTTTGAAAATAATTTTCTCATTGTTCAGATTTATGTTGATGATATTATCTTTAGTTCCACGAATGAATCTCTTTGTGAATCGTTTGCTAAAACTATGAGTCTTGAATTCGAAATGAGTTTAATGGGAGAATTAACATTCTTCTTAGGCTTACAAATCAAACAACTAAGCAATGACATTTTTATTAGTCAAACTAAATATGCTATGAATTTATTAAAAAAGTTTAATATGAATAACTCAAAGGCTATTAACACTCCTATGAGCACCTCCACTAAGTTAGAAATTGATGAAAGTGGAGAAAGCTTCGATCAAAAAACTTATAGGGGTATGATAGGAAGTTTACTTTACCTCACTGCAACCAGACCAGACATCATGTTCAGTGTAGGACTTTATGCTAGATTTCAATCAAATCCTAAAAAATCTCATCTCAAAGCAGTTAAAAGAATACTTAGATATCTTAATGGTACCACAAATCTAGGATTATGGTACCCAAAATCAGAGAATCTTGAGTTAATTGCTTATGCTGATGCGGACTTTGCTAGCTGTAGACTAGATAGAAAAAGCACATCAGGATCATGTCAATTTTTAGGACATGCCCTTATTTTCTAGTCATCTAAGAAACAAAACTCGGTTGCACTATCAACAACCGAAGCTGAATATATTGCAGCAAGTGCATGCTGTGCACAAGTTGTATGGATGAAAAACACCTTAGAAGATTACAAAGTTCATCTTAAAAATATTCCCATTAAATGTGATAACACAAGTACAATATGCTTAACCAAGAATCCTATACAACACTTAAGAACAAAATATATTGATATCAGACATCACTTTATATGAGATCATGTTACTAATCATGACGTAACCATAGAGTTCATTGATACTAAACATCAACTAGCTGATATTTTTACAAAACCTCTAAGTGAAGAGCAATTTGATTTAATAAGAAGAGAATTAGGAATGTTGATGTGTTCGAATACATAAACTAGTTAAAATTATTTTTCGGACTTTATTAAATGCTCAAATCACTTGATTGCCATTACATGCCTAAATAACATGTTGGAAATTATGTGTTGAATACAAAAATGTTTTGTCTTCATGATTGTATTTAAAAATCTGTAGCATAGTCTTGTCCGAATGCATGAAAGAGTTCATTTCATTTTCGGATTCGCTTAACAATTGGAATGCTAAAAATCAAATTTTCTCATACACTCTTATGAAAAATATTTTTTTCTGAAATGGATTTGATGAAATGATTCCTGCTTATGAATTCCATCTTGAAATATGGATGATAGTATTTTTACTTGCAAAAAGCTATTTCACACACATATCTTGACTCAAAGTAAACTCACAAATAGCTGGTATCACAAATGGCTTTCCTCCTTCATGCAAAAAGACTGTAACAAAAAAAAAGGAGGAAGAAGTATTCAAAGCAATCTACGTATCATGCCTTCCTTTATATGCTTGATAATTTGCTTATATTGTTCTCCTGGTATCACAACTACCATGCTTTTTGTTGATGACAAAGGGGGAGAAATATATGAATTGATGCTATAAACACTGATGCTATGATTATGCCATGCTTGTATCACCAAGAGATATATGAACATATGCCATGCATTAATTTGCATTATGCCTTGAGTTGATATCTTACCATGTGATGAAATACAATACTTGCTATAATATTTGAAATATGTACATCATGTAATGATATCAAAATCTTACTTCATAGCTTTACATGTTGATATCTTACAATATGATGAATTGCTACTATTACCATCATTCAAACTTGTTATATTTGAAAATGAATGTCAAGCCTTGACATAATCTTCAGAGAGATACATCATGATGAGAATCATGATGGGAGTATTGATAAGTTCAAATGGTTTTAACTTATCAATATGTCTCTTGAATTCTTAGGTTTTGAATTCAAGAATGACTTATCTCAAGTATGGCATATAGACAGGGGAGTTAATGTTAACTCCATTATCAATTGATTGTCACTATAAAAAAGGGGGAGATTGTTGAATCTCGGATTTTGATGATGAAGTAAATTGTCATTTGTTATCTAATCTATATATTGAGATAAGTGTGCAGGATTAACTACGATGAAAGTGAGACATGCAGTAGGAGTTGCGCCGGAGTCAAGACAATGATCACGTTGGGAGTTCGAGAGTTCGACGGAAGTTCGGACAGTTGTCGGAGATTCTGCGGGAACAAATTTGAGAAGTCCATAAGCTTGCCAAAGAAGCTCGTTAGAACTCACCAAGTGAATCGTCGCAAGTCCAGGAGTTTGCCGGAAGTCCGCAAGAGCATCACCGAGGGTTCATCGGCTGATCGACGGAAGTTCGCCGGAAGCTCGTCGGAAGAAGCAATTGACGCACCGGAGCAAGTTGCAGTAAATGTCTTAGGAAAAATCGTAGTTAGAACAATGATTAAGTTGGAAATGAGAGGTGATCCCATTAACTTAATCTTGGGGCAATTGGGCCCCTGAAAAACCCAAATTGGGCCGAATGGATCAACCCATTCGGACCCTGATTTCTGCCAGGCGGTTGAACCGCCCGAGGCAGGAGGTTGGACCTCCTGGGCTCAATCTCCGAGCGAGACTGGAAGGTGCAACCACTCCAGCCAGGCGGTGGCACCGCCTAGGGCTCAGTCTCCGAGCGAGACTGGGCGGTGCAACATCCCTTGATAGGAGGTGGCACCGCTTGAGCTCGGTCTTCGAGCTCTGCCAAGCGATGCAATCGCCTCAATCAGGAGGTGCAACCGCCTGAGCTCGGTCTTCGAGCTCTGTTAGGAGGTGCAAAAGCCCCTGACAGGAGGTAGCACCGCCTAGAGGCTCAGTCTTCGAGCTCTGTCAGGCGATGCAACCGCTCCAATCAGGAGGTGCAACCGCCTGATCCCGGAATTCCGGGAATTGACAGTTTTGAGCTACAAATTTGAACTGGGTTGGGGCCTATAAATACCCCACCCATTCAGCACTGAAAGGGCATGACCTTACATCGAAATCTTGATCTTTTTCTGTGATTCTTAGAGCTCAAAATTGTTGTAAAGGCCAAAAGTTCTTCTCCCTCTTTTCTTCTAAGTTCTGAGTTGTAAAGAGAGGAGAGAAAATTCTATAAGGGTTGTCTCTTAAGCCCGTCAAAAGGAGTGGAACTGTAAAAGGGTGGTTGGCCTTCGCCTATTGAAGGAAGGCCTCTAGTTGACGTCGGTGACCTCGTCGGTGGAGGAAGCCAAAAGTGGAGTAGGTCAAGATTGACCGAACCACTCTAAATCTCGGTTTGCATTTACTTTGAGCATATTATCTTTACTACAAACCTCCTCTAAAGCTTACTGCTTTCTGCGTATATACGATCGGGTTTCAAGCTTTGCACTTTCCGAATCAGCGTTTAGACATAAATTAGCTTCTTCGTACGATCATCATATTTCAGTTTGCGTTTACATTTTGATTTCAATCATAACTACAAACTGCCTTTATATCCTTGCTTAAACTGCATCTCGCCTAATCAAGTGATTTACGAATCAGCATTTAGACGTAAATCAGCTTCTTCGTACGAACGTCGTATTTCAGTTTGCGCTTATATTCTGGTTTTCATCATAACTGCAAACTGCCTTCATAGATTGATTTTAACGTCATCTCGCTTGATCTTAAGTTAAAGTAATCTTAGAATCGGCTTTCACACCGAAATCGTTTTTATCATTCGATCGTGTTTTATCATTGAAAGATTTCCGCTGCACTAATTCACCCCCCCCTCCCCTCTTAGTGCTCTTGATCCTAACAGATATGGTGGAGGAGCAAATTGAGGGGTAATGGTAGAGAGTCTTGCCATCGTATCAACCGTCCCGCCATCGTCGCCAGCCCTAGGGGCCGTCGCTGCCATGTTTGATCCCTCTTCTGGTCGCCGCTACAAAATCGTCGCCATAGGGAAAAGCCACCGTAGTATATCAGATCGCTGCTACAGTACCATCGCCCTAGGGAGATCTAGTCGCTGCTACAGTATCGGCGCCCTTGGGGAGAAGCCGACGCTGCAGGAGATCCGATCACCACTATAGTAAGGGAGATCAGATTGCTGCTACAGTACCGTCGCCCATGGGAGAAAGCCAACGCTGCAAGAGTCAGATCGCCCTAGGGAGATCTCATCGCCGCTATAGTGTCGTCGCCGCTACAGTACCATCGCCCTAGATCTGGTCGTTGCTACAGTATCGTCGCCGTCGCTATAGTACTGTCACCCTAGGGAGATCTGATCGCCACTACAGTGTCATCGCCCATCGCCCGTGGGAGAAAGCCGGCACTGTAGGAGTCAGATTGCCCTAGGGAGATCTAGTTGCCGCTATAGTGTTGTCGCTGCTATAGTACCGTCGCCCTAGATCTGGCCGCAGTTATAGTGTCGTCGCCGCTACAGTACCGTCGTCCTAGATCTGGTCGCTGCTATAGTGTCATCGTCGCCGCTACAGTACCGTCGCCCTAGGGAGATCTGATCGCCGCTATAGTGTCATCGCCCGTCACTTTGCAGATATGATCCCCTTGCTATCGTAGTTAATCCTGCATATGTAAAAACACACTTCGATCTAGACAATTATTACTAAGCTTGAATCATGTTGTCCGGCATGTCATTGTTCCATCGAAGCTTTGTCCGATTCTTCGACGCATCGTCGTCTCTTGCAGCCTATTGCCCAATCAGCCAGTTGACTCTGTAACTCCGATATCCTTGGCGCAATATACGCTCTTCTTGGCCCGATGCTCGAATCCATGACCCGAAGCCTTCTGTCGATATGTCGACCGGTCCACCGGCTCGATGTCCAATCTTCCGACATGTTTTCTTTAGGCCCAACATGATTCTTTCTGCTTTAATTGTCTCATCCTGATCGAAACATCCCACGTCACTCAAAACACAAATTAAATCATAAACACTCATTAATTAGTTTCATCATCAAAATATGAGATTCAACAATCTTCCCTTTTTTGATGATGACAACTAAACTCCTGGAGTTTATATTAACACCAGAGTTCAATTGTGCAGAAAGGAACTAATGTCATTGCAACATGAGCTGCAACTTCAGCCAAATGATGAAAATATTATCTACAAAGAGACAGAAGCTAGAAATAACTTCATGCAAGCCTTAAAACAGGAGGAAAGTTTTGCAATGCAGAAGTCTCGACAGCATTGGCTTACACTAGGGGATTCCAATACTAAATTTTTCTATGCTTCAATTGCTACTCGAAGGGCGATTAACCGTATCAGCAAATGCAGAGACAAAGATGACAATCTTATTGAGAATTTAGATGAGGTTAAAGCACACACAGAGCAATTTTTTTATTCCTTACTCAATCAAGCTGGGAAACCTAATAACATTCATATGGAGCCGACTAGAAAAATTGATTCGGAAGCTATTTCAATCCTCAATGCCCCAATTACATATGACGAAATTGTATGTGTTGTCTTTAAGTCACCAAAGCACAAAAGCCCAGGTCCAGATGGATTTCCAGCTGAATTTTACCAAACTGCTTGGTCTATTATTGGAAATGATGTGATCAAGGCTTGCCAACATTTTTTCTCTTCAGGTCATATTCTTAGAGAGATGAATTGCACATTTATTTCTTTAATTCCGAAGAATGCAGGGGCAGATTCACTAGAGAACTATCGACCCATATCATTATGCAACTTCAATTACAAGATCATCTCCAAAGTATTGGCAAATAGAATGCAAAAGGTAATACACAAGATCATTAGCCCAAATCAAGCTGCTTTCATCAAAGGGAGAAGTATACATCATAACATTTTGCTTGCTAATGACTTGGTCAAAGATTTGCACTCAAAAGCAAGAGGAACAAAAATATGTTTTAAAGCTGATTTACGGAAAGCCTTTGATTCAGTTAATAGGAAGTTTATCTATAAGATGCTCCTCGATATGAACTTCCCACAGCAATGGGTTAATTGGATTTAATCTTGCCTGGAAACTCCAAAGTTTTCGATACTTTTTAATGGCTCACCTATTGGTTTTTTTGGGAGCACGAATGGCATCCGACAAGGTGATCCACTCTCTCCGTATCTTTTTACTATTACGATGGAATGACTTAGCTGTATGTTGGAAGACGCAGTCTTAAATGGCAGCATTAAAGTACCCATTGTTGGCTCTGTTCATATATCACTTATAACATTTGCAGATGACTTACTTATCTTTCTCCAAAATGAACCAACTTCAGTAAAGAACCTGGCTACTATTATGAATGACTTTGGTATGGTTTCTGGACTTTAATTAAATCATGCGAAAAGTAAAGTATATATGAGCCCTTACGTTGAGGATAAGGTCTTTATTGCACAAACTTTGGGGGTTAGTGAGGGAAGCTTGCCAGTTCCTTATTTGGGTCTCCCGCTCATATCCACAGGCATTCACAAAACTCACTGTCAGCCTATCTTGCAAAAAATAAAGAATAGAATTTCTTCTTGGAAAAATAGGTTTCTATCAAAAGCAAGACGACTCGAACTCATCCGTTCGGTATTGCACTCCTACTCTATATATTGGTGCAATGCATTTTTTCTGCCTGCTGGACTTCTCCAAGATATTGAACGGTTATTAATGAACTTCTTCTGGAATGGCACAAATGATAAGGCAATGTATATATGGTAAATTGGGATAGCATTTGCAAACCGAAAGATGAAGGGGGGCTGAACTTGAGAAATACTAGAGATTGGAATCAAGCATGTCTGGTACAGCAATTGTGGGATCTTTTGCAAAACAAATGTTCCTTATGGTCACATTAGGTTTCTGCTAGGTATCTTTCAAAGGAATCACTCTGTGAAATTTCAACAAGAACATACCACTCTGCAGCTTGGAAAGGAATTTTAAAGGCAAGGAATTGGCTAATCAAACACATTTCCTATGCAATCTTTTCTGGAACTAGTACTAATATGTGGTACGATCCTTGGGTGAATGGGAAGAGTATATTTCAATTTTATGGTGACAGAATACGAAAAGATCTTGGGGCTCCCAAAGATTGGAAGGTTTCTGAGTTCATTGCTAACGGTACCTGGTGTCTCCCTAATCCCATTTCTCCCGAAATGTTATCACTTTGGCCGACTATTATAACTATTTCAATCAGGAACAACTCTTCAGATATACTTATTTGGCCTCATGACAAAGGCAAATTTAGTGCCACATCCGCATGGAATCAAATTAGGCAAAGAAATAACAAGTGGGTCCCAAGCAGTTGGACATAGGATTGACCGGGATCACAAAGACATTCCTTATGTACATGGCAGGCCCTTCTCATTAAATTACCTACAATAGACAATATGAAAAGAAGAGGTATCTATCATGTTAACCGATGCTCCCTTTGTATGCAACAAGAAGAAAATGTTGACCACCTCTATTTTGCTTGTGATTATACAAAATGGATATGGAAGGAGATTCTCCAGTGTTTTGAACTCAATAGACTACCGCAACCAAACTTGCACCAAGAACTATGCGACATTATGCAATGTTTCTCAAGAAAGGGGCCTCTCACACAACTGGCAAAGGTTACTTTCAGATGCGCTATTTGGTGGATGTGGAAGGAGAGATGTAACAGAATATTTGAATGCCAACATACAAACAATGCTCAGCTATTGAAAGAGATTATTAGAGACTCAAGATCCTGTATAGAGCAAGATCTCAAAACGGTGCACTTTACCCAAAGAGAAAAAGATATTTTTATCAAATTCAATTTTGCTATTAGTTAAAGATCTTGGGAATGATGCCAAATTATGTACCCATAGGTAGTTTTGATATATCTGGATAAACATTTTCTTTGATGATTGTAATTAGGAGTTATAGTCTACAGCATGTGTAGTCATAACTATGAGTTACTTACTTGGCTTTGTCTATGACTTGTATAGATAAAGCTATTTGTAGAAACTTTACACATAATAAATTTACTTTTACTTACAAAAAAAAAAAAAAACTCCTGGAGTTTAAACAAACTCCCCCTATCTGTTAGGATCAAGAGCACTAAGAGGGGGGGGGTGAATTAGTGCAGCGGAAAACCTTCTGCGATTAAAATCGAAAACTACATTCTTTCGATAGAAGTGATTTTGGTAAGAAAGCCAATTCATAAATCACTTCAACTTTTGACTAGGAGAGATGCAGCAAAGATATGAATGCAATTTGCAGTTATGATGGAAATCAAAATATAAGCGCAAACTGAAATACGACGTTCGTACGATAAAAGCAATTTCAGTATAAAAGCTGATTCATAAACCACTTTAACTTGAGATAAGGCGAGATGTAGTTAAAGCAAAAATATATAGGCAGTCTGCAGTTATAATGGAAATCGGAACGTAAGCGCAAACTGAAATACGACGTTCGTACGATAAAACTAATTTGCGTTTTAAACCCCGATTCGGAAAGCACTAAACTTTGAAACACGTTCGTATAAACACAAAAGGCAGTAAGCTATTGAGGAGGTTTGCAGTAAAGATAAGATGCTCAAAGTAAATGCAAACCGAGATTTAGAGTGGTTCGGTCAATCTTGACCTACTCCACTTTTGGCTTCCTCCACCGACGAGGTCACCAACGTCAACTAGAGGCCTTCCTTCAATAAGTGAAGGCCAACTGTAAAATTAATTTTACAGTTTCACTCCTTTTGATGGGCTTAGGAGACAACCCTTATAGAATTTTCTCTCCTCTCTTTACAACTCAGAACTTGGAAGAACAAAGGGAGAAGAACTTTTGGATTTTACAACAATTTTGAGCTCTAAGAATCACAGAAAAAGATCAAGATTTCGGTGTAAGTTCATGCTCTTTCAGTGCTGAATGGGTGGGGTATTTATAGGCCCCAACCCAGTTCAAATTTGGAGCTCAAAACTGTCAATTCCCGGAATTCTGGGATCAGGCGGTTGCACCTCCCGACTGAGGCGGTTGCACCGCCTGGTAGAGCTCGAAGACTGAGCCTCTAGGCGGTGCTACCTCCTGTCAGGGGTGTTTGCACCTCCTGCCAAAGCTCGAAGACCGAGCTCAGGCGGTTGCACCTCCTGACTTAGGTGGTTGCACCGCCTGGCAGAGCTCGAAGACCGAGCTCAGGCGGTGCCACCTCTTGTCAGGGGAGGTTGCACCACCCAGTCTCGCTCGGAGACTGAGCCCAGGCGGTGCCACCGCCTGGCTGGAGCGGTTGCACCTCCTAGTCTTGCTCGGAGACTGAGCCCAAGCGGTGCAACCTCCTGCCTTGGGCGGTTCAACCGCTTGGCAGAAATCAGGGTCCGAATGGGTTGATCCATTCGGCCCAATTTGGATTTTTTAGGGGCCCAATTGTCCCAAGATTAAGTTAATGGGATCACCTCCCATTTTCAACTTAATCATTGTGCTAACTACGATTTTTCCTAAGACATTTACTGCAACTTGCTTCGGTGCGTCAATCGCTTCTTTCGGCGAACTTTCGTCGATCATCCGATGAACCCTCGGTGATGCTCCTGCGGACTTCCGGCAAACTTCTAGACTTGCGATGATTCACTTGGCGAGTTCTGATGAGCTTCTTTGGCAAGCTTATGGACTACTCGGATTTGTTCCCGCAGAACCTCCGACGACTGTCCGAACTTCCGTCGAACTCTCGAACTCCCAACGTGATCATTGTCTTGACTCCGGCGTAACTCCTACTGCATGTCCTACTTTCATCGTAGTTAATCCTACACACTTATCACAACATATAGATTAGATAACAAATGACAATTGACTTCATCATCAAAATCCAAGATTCAACACTATCAATATACCATATTGATAGAACATTCAATTCAAGCTGAATTCAAGTCATTGCAAATTTCATCATGAATATTTACAACACGTCATCATGCATAACATGATCATACTTCTCCCCCTTTGTCATCAACAAAAAAGAGAAGTGTACCTTTCATGTGTTTGGACATACAAGTTTAAATCATTGCATAATAAACATAATCTCCATTTTTATAATCATGCAAGCTAGCAAATTTAGCAAGTGCTACATCATATTAGAACATGCAAGCTATCAAGTTTTAGATATGCAAGTTAGTAAGATAGCATGTTCTATAACATACAAGCTAGCAAAAATGAGATGTTCAAGAAGGCAACTCTTGCTTTTTGAAATAAGCAAGTTTCTAAATTTTGCTAGATGTGCAAGTTAGCATATTTTGCTTCTTGAGATAGGCAAGATAGCACTTCTTTCTCCATATAATTTGCAAGCTAGCAAATTTTTGCTTCCTTTGCAATGTTTGAGCTAGCAATTTTGCCTCCTTTGCAAAGTGCAACTTTCCAAATTTTGCATCTTGAGCTAGCAATATTTCTCCCACTTTGTCATTGTCAAAAAGAAGGGAAGAATATAATTTTGTAGTTCTTTTTCCTTTTACAGTGATTTTCAAATCATGACAAAGGTAAAGTAACAAAGATGAAAAATCAAGTCGTGAATGTCAAACTAATTTTTCATCATGAATATTTCATCATTGCATGCATCATTATCATAAGTTGAAGTATAGCATGCATAATACCAAATCATCATTCATAATTGTATCAATATTCTAATCATTATTTCAATTATAAAAAAAAGAAAGATCAAGTCTAAAGTTTGAGAAATCAAGATAAACCATGATTCATTTAAAAAAATCTCCTCTTAAATAATTAACGAAAAGAATTCTTAGGAGATCATGATATAGATAAAATTCATTTAATCTTGTAGGAGAACAAGATCTCAATTCATGCATCAAAATCATAATTCATCTAGAAAATTCTCCTCTTTAAATATTCAAAGAGAGATCTTAGGAGATCAAAAGATATTCAAATGAAATTTTAAGTCATGAATTTGGAAAAAGATATTCTCTTTAGTAACTCGTAAAAGGAAATGTAGGAGAAAAAGATTTCAATTCATGCATAAGAACTCTTATGGTTCATATTGAAAATTTTCTCAAAAATGCAAGTGAATAAAGAGTAAGAAATCTTGATTCATAAAAGATTTCAAGTTATAAATCTCGAGAAATCAAGATCATGATTTTGATAAAACCCATTAAATTTAAACCATTAAATCAAAATCATTTTTAAGAGATTCATAAAAATGATACAAATAGATTTATCAAAATCAGTTTTATGGTTCACAAAATTCATAACATAAATAGATTCATTATTTTAATTATAATAATAATATATTTTCCTTTTTATGTGTTTCATTTTAAGTGATTGATTTCACATAAGCATGCTCAAGTTTTTCGTATAAAAACCATACATCACAGTTTAAAATCGAAAGAGCAAATATGATCATGGAAATGATATCATTACTTCAAGATCAATAAACCATAAATTACCCAAAACTCATCATTAATTCAAATCATCATGTATAATTTTAAAAAATAAATTTATTAGGCATGATATCATCAAACATGATTTCATAAAGCATTTTTAATCAAAATCATTTTGTTTATCATAAACATATAATTTTCATGATTATTTTCAAAATTACTAGAATGATAAGCATGATTCCTAATTTTTTTACATTTTTATTATTAAACATGTAATTTTCAAGAAAATTAATTCTAAACTAAATTAAAAATAACTCATGAAAAGAATTATATAATTTAAAAATAAATTAAAGGCATTTTGATTACCTCGTCGTCGAAAGCCGTTAAGGCGTAGTTTGTCACCTTGCCTTTGTTGAATTTCTCCTCGTTTTCGGAGGAGCTCGATTCATCCCAAAAAGCTTCCTTCTTTTTGTATTCATAATAAGTAGTTGTGTTCTTTTTAAGTTTATTTTTGTTCTTTAACTCTTGTTTCATTAACCTTTTTAATTTCATAGTGAGGAGTTCATGTTCACCATCACTTGAGCTTATGCTTGAGTGGTTTTTTATTGTTCTTAGTCCGAAATCCTTCCTGTTCTTTGGAAGGTTATTCTTGAGTTTTTCATGTGCATTGCATGTCAATTCATAGGTCATCAAAGACCCTATAAGTTCTTCGAGTGTAAAATGATTCAAATCCTTGGCCTCTTGTATGGCCCTTACTTTAGAGCCCCAAGTTTTAGAAAGCGTTCGTAAAATCTTGTTTACAAATTCAAAATCTAAAAAACTTCTACGAAGTGCTTTTAAACCATTGACGATATCCGTAAAACGGGTATATATGTCAACAACGGTTTCACTTGGTTTCATATGAAATAATTCGAAATCATGCATTAAAAGATTAATCTTCGAAACTTTTAATCTACTAGTGCCTTCATATGTGGTTTCAAGAATGTACTAAATATCGAAAGTTGTTTCACACAAAGAAACCCGATTGAATTTGTTTCTATCTAAGGCACAAAATAGAACATTCATAGCTCTAGTATTTAGAGAAAACATTTTCTTCTCTAAATCATTCCAATCGTTCATTGGAAGAGAAGACCTTTGAAATATGTTTTCGACCATGTTCTACATTGAGATTCAATGAAAGCAAGAAAACTCTCATTCGAGTTTTCCAATAAGTGTAGTCCATCCCATTGAAAAAGAAGGAAGAATAAGAGAGTGACCCTCTTGAAAGCCAAAAAGAACTATTTATCTTTAGGTGTTAAACCAAATGAGAAAATGAGGCTCTAATACCAACTGTTAGGAAAAAGTCAGCACTAAGAGGGGGGGTGAATTAGTGCAGCGATAAAATACGTCTTCAAATCGATTCTGAAAATTCTTCCGTATAATAAAACCAATTTTGGAAATGCTTAACTTTAAAAGCAAAGTAAGAGTGTATTGAATGTAAAGCAAGCAAGGAGGTAAAGTGGTTTGCAGTAATGATAAATTGCTCAAAGTACAATGCAAACCATATTTTAGAGTGGTTTGGTTGTCGTGAACTACATCCACTTCGTCGATTCCTCTTCTGTCGAGGCCACTAGCATCCACTATCGATCTTCCTTTAATAGGCAAAGATCAATCTCCTTCTTACACCCCTCTTCTCCTTTTCACAGGTTTAGGAGTCAACCTTTACAAGCACATACACTCCTCCTAAATAGAATTCTAAACTTAGACTATATGAGGGATTTCTCAAGTTATTTCTATAGCTTTTTCTCACTTTAAAACTCTCTGTACTTGTGTATGTTAATTAGGGATGAGAGGGGTATTTATAGGCTTCAAGTTGATTCAAACTTGGAGCCTAAAAACATCTCATCCTGGGTTTTCTGGGTCCGATACCGCCTGTGCTAGCTGGTACAACCGCTAGTGTCAGTCTGACACTAACACTGCATTGGGCGGTACCACCGCCTGGCACTGGGCCACTAGGCGGTACCACCACCCAGACTGGCGGTACCACTACCTGACATAGTCTCGAAGACTATGCCACGATGGTGCCACTTCTTGGGTCACTATTTGGCCTTTCATTGGGCCCAACACAGTCCTTACATGGGCCCAACTAGCCCCTAATTGGATTGGACCAAATCCAATCCCAATTATATGCTAACTACGAATTCTAAGACATTTCCTAAGCTAAACAAGTCCGTAAGTCTAGTTTTTTCCGGTGAGCTTCTGGCGATCTTCCGGTGAACTTTCGACGATCTCTCAGCAATGTTCTAGCGGACTCCCGGCAAGCTCCTGGACTTCATAACGATCTTCTTGGCAAGTCCTGATGAGCTTCTCTGGCAAGCTCTAAGACTTCTCGGATGGTTCCTACAGAACTTCCGACTAACTCTCGAACTCCGAATGAAATCACGTTTTTGACTCTGGGACTTCATTTTGCTTTATACCTTGCTATCATAGTTAATCCTGCACATCTAAAAACACACTTTGATCTAGAAAATTATTACTAAGCTTGAATCATGTTGTCCGGCATGTCATTGGTCCATCGACGCTTCGTCCGATTCTTCGGCGCATCGTCCTCTCTTGCGGCCTATTGCCTAATCGGCTAGTTGACTCCGTAACTCTAATATCCTTAGCGCAATATCCGCTCTTCTTGGCCTGATGCCCGAATCCATGGCCCGAAGCCTTCTGTCGATACGTCGATCGGTCCACTAGCTCGATGTCTAATCTTTTGACATGTTTTCCCTCGGCCCAACATGATTCTTCTTGCTTTATTTATCTCATCCTGATCAAAGCATCCTGCGTCACTCAAAACATAGATTAAATCATAAATACTCATCAATTGGTTTCATCATCAAAATCTGAGATTCAACAAAATTTCCTAGTCACATAATGGACTACTTGCCATGGGGGGCATGTTAGGATCGGAGCGGCACTAAGAGGGGGGGGGGGGGGGGGTGAATTAGTGCAGCGGATTAAAACTCATAAGTTTAAAAATGATTTCATAAATACATAAAGATTTCGATTCGACAATGAATGACTTGGTGAAAGTAGCTCGAGTAAAGTGAGAAGATAAAAACCGAAAGCTTGCTACTATGTAAATAACGGTTTAAGAAAGGTAAACACTTACACATTCAAGGAACACACCAATTTAAAGTGATTCGGTCAAAATGACCAAAATCCACTTGCAAAGCCTTCTTCAATGAGGCTCCCGACTTCCACTAGCAAATCATTTTGAAGGGGAAGGACAAATACCCCTCTTACAACCTTTTTACAAGTGGTTCACGCTCTTACAAATTTTTCAAAGAGAAAGAGGGAGGTGAACACTTAAGCTATTGAAAATAAGACTTTTGCTAAAGCTTTTCTCAATTTCTAACTTCCCAAAGGTTGTGTTCTCTGTTGGGAATTGAGGGGTATTTATAGACCCTAAGAGGATTCAAATTTGGGCTCCAAATTTGACCGTTTACTAGCAGTGCCACCACTCAGTCCGGCGGTGCCACCGCTCGGTTCTCGGGTTCTGGGTGGTGCCACCACCTAATCTGGTGGTGCCACCGCCTACACTATTTCAGCTCACTAGTTGGGCTCCAAACTTGGCCCAAACCAGTTCGAACTCGGGCCCAATTGGCCCCTACTTGGGTTATAGGATTAACACTTAATCCTAACCCTAATTAACATGCTAAATATGAATTTAAAGACATTTCCTAAGCTAATACAAAGTCCGCAAGTCAAGACTTCTTCCGGTGAGCTTTCGGCGAACTTCCAGCGGTCTTCCGATAAACTCTCGGAAACCATTCTACGGACTCCCGGCAAGCTCTTAGACATCACGATTTGATCTTGGCGAGTTCCAAGGAGCTTCTTCAGCAAGCTCCGATATTTCTCGGAGAGCTCCGCAAACTTCCAACGAACCTTCCGGCGAGCTTCCGAAAAACCCTTCGGCTAGCTCCCTACTCATTCTCGGCTAGTTCCAGCAGCATTCCCGACGAACCTTCGGACTTTCGTCGAACTCTCGAACTCGCAACGAATCCTTCGTGCTTGACTCTGACACTTTGTTTCGCTTTATGTCTTTGTTGTTATCGTAGTTAATCCTGCACACACAAGCCAAAACTCTACTCCGATCTAGACAATTATTACAACGCGAATTGACATTCTGTTGCCCAGCACATCATTGGTTGGTGCTTCATCCAATTCTTCAGCGCATCGTCCTCTCTTGCGGCTTATTGCCCAATCAGCGGTTGACCTCTGCAACCCCGATATCCTTGGCACAATTCCACTCTCCTTGGCCCGATGCCTGACGTCCGAAGCCTTCTGCCGTCCAATATCCTAACGTGATCTCCTCCGGCGCAACGTCAATTCCTCCTGCGTCAACTGTCTAATCCTGATCGAGTAGACCTGCATCACTCAAAATGCAGTTAAACATCTAAACACAATCAATTAGTTTCATCATCAAAATCCGAGATTCAACAATCTCCCCCTTTTTTATGATAACAACTAATTGATGACTAACGGAGTTAACCTTAACTCCCCGGAGTTTAACCAAACTCCCACTATCAATATGCCATTGATAGAACACTTGGATTATCCCAAATCTAAGTAACATTCATCATATGTTATTTAAACCATCATGCAAATATATAAAATATTCAATTCAATGCATAAAGTCATCAATATACTTCTCCCCCTATGTCATCAACAAAAAGGAGAAGTAGCTCTAGCTATTTTAAAAGATATGCAAGTTTTTGCAACATGAAGCTAGATTTTCAGCACAACATATAAGTACAAAAGCATAGCAAGATTCTTAAGTTCAATCATGGCAATTAAACACTTGAATTTTTGTGCAAGTTTGCACTTTGCTTTTCTTTGCAAGTAACAATATTTATGATGTTTGATATAGCAAATTTCTTTATTACAATGATCGAGCTAGCAAATTCTTCATTCAAGTGTGCAAGCTAGTAATAACTTTCTCCCCCTTTGTCAATGTCAAAAAGAAGGAGAGGAACCAATGATTTAGACTTTTACATCAACTTTGCATCAATCAATATTTCAATCATCACATGATGCATACAAGACAATAATGCAAAGAAATCATTTCATAAAGGATATCAATGTGAAAATTTACCAAGGATCACATGATACAATCGCAAATCATGATATCATTATGTGATACATCATGAGATGATAATTTATCATATCATTGAAAGATATCAATTGTTAAACATGATATGATAATAGTCTCAAAAATTTCAATTTGCGATACATGTGATACATTGCGATACACTAAAAAATTTATTGTGATGCTTTTAAGGATATCAACCTATTTTTGATACAAAGCATGCTAAAAGCAATTTTGTTGCAAGTTTTCTAAGTTTTGCACTTTTTGCTTCTTTCAATAGGCAAGATCTTTCTTCTCTTTTTGAGAAGTGTAAGCTTTTTTCTTTTTAGTTGAATCTATCTTTTAATGCTTAGTTTGCATACAAAAGCCGTGCATCATTTTTAAAAGCAACTTTCATCACGGTAAAAACTGATAATCTAAAAATCGCAAAAGATCATCATGGAAATCATTTTTTTTTTGTAAGTAAAAGTAAATTGATTATGTGTAAAGTTTCTACAAATAGCTTTATCTATACAAGTCGTAGACAAAGCCAAGTAACTCATAGTTATGACTACACATGCTGTAGACTATAACTCCTAATTACAATCATCAAAGAAAATGTTTATCCAGATATATCAAAACTACCTATGGGTACATAATTTGGCATCATTCCAAAGATCTTTAGCTAATAGCAAAATTGAATTTGATAAAAATATCTTTTTCTCTTTGGGTAAAGTGCACCGTTTTGAGATCTTGCTCCATACAGGATCTTGAGTCTCTAATAATCTCTTTCAATAGCTGAGCATTGTTTGTATGTTGGCATTCAAATATTCTGTTACATCTCTCCTTCCACATCCACCAAATAGTGCATCTGAAAGTAACCTTTGCCAGTTGTGTGAGAGGCCCCTTTCTTGAGAAACATTGCATGAGGTCGCATAGTTCTTGGTGCAAGTTTGGTTGCGGTAGTCTATTGAGTTCAAATCGCTGGAGAATCTCCTTCCATATCCATTTTTTATAATCACAAGCAAAATAGAGGTGGTCAACAGTTTCTTCTTGTTGCATACGAAGGGAGCATCGGTTAACATGATAGATACCTCTTCTTTTCATATTGTCTATTGTAGGTAATTTATTGAGAAGGGCCTGCCATGTACATAAGGAATGTCTTTGTGATCCCGGTCGATCCCATGTCCAACTACTTGGGACCCACTTGTTATTTCTTTGCCTAATTTGATTCCATGCAGATGTGGCACTAAATTTGCCATTGTCATGAGGCCAAATAAGTATATCTTAAGAGTTGTTCCTGATTGGAATAGCTATAATAGTCGGCCAAAGTGATAACATTTCGGGAGAAATGGGATTAGGGAGACACCAGGTACCGTTAGCAATGAACTCAGAAACCTTCCAATCTTTGGGAGCCCCAAGATCTTTTCGTATTCTGTCACCATATAATTGAAATATACTCTTCCCATTCACCCAAGGATCGTATCACATATTAGTACTAGTTCCAGAAGAGATTGCATAGGAAATGTGTTTGATTAGCCAATTCCTTGCCTTTAAATTTTTTTTTTTTTGGTAAGTAAATGTAAATTGATTATGTGTAAAGTTTCTACAAATAGCTTTATCTATACAAGTCATAGACAAAGCCAAGTAAGTAACTCATAGTTTTGACTACACATGCTGTAGACTATAACTCCTAATTACAATCATCAAAGAAAATGTTTATCCAGATATATCAAAACTACTTGTGGGTACATAATTTGGCATCATTCCTAAGATCTTTAGCTAATAGCAAAATTGAATTTGATAAAAATATCTTTTTCTCTTTGGGTAAAGTGCACCGTTTTGAGATCTTGCTCCATACAGGATCTTGAGTCTCTAATAATCTCTTTCAATAGCTGAGCATTGTTTATATGTTGGCATTCAAATATTCTATTACATCTCTCCTTCCACATCCACCAAATAGCGCATCTGAAAGTAACCTTTGCCAGTTGTGTGAGAGGCTCATTTCTTGAGAAACATTGCATGAGGTCGCATAGTTCTTGGTGCATGTTTGGTTGCGGTAGTCTATTGAGTTCAAATCGCTGGAGAATCTCCTTCCATATCCATTTTGTATAATCACAAGCAAAATAGAGGTGGTCAACAGTTTCTTCTTGTTGCATACAAAGGGAGCATCGGTTAATATGATAGATACCTCTTCTTTTCATATTGTCTATTGGAGGTAATTTATTGAGAAGGGCCTGCCATGTACATAAGGAATGTCTTTGTGATCCCGGTCGATCCCATGTCCAACTGCTTGGGACCCACTTGTTATTTCTTTGCCTAATTTGATTCCATGCAGATGTGGCACTAAATTTGCCATTGTCATGAGGCTAAATAAGTATATCTTAAGAGTTGTTCCTGATTGGAATAGCTATAATAGTCGGCCAAAGTGATAACATTTCAAGAGAAATGGGATTAGGGAGACAACAGGTACCGTTACCAATGAACTCAGAAACCTTCCAATCTTTGGGAGCCCCAAGATCTTTTCGTATTCTGTCACCATATAATTGAAATATACTCTTCCCATTCACCCAAGGATCGTACCACATATTAGTACTAGTTCCAGAAGAGATTGCATAGGAAATGTGTTTGATTAGCCAATTCATTGCCTTTAAAATTCCTTTCCAAGCTACAGAGTGGTATGTCCTTGCTTGTTTGTTTGTCTCTATTTATACCAGCATTGCTTCATCTCATGCATAGTGGAAGAATAGAAAATAAAAATATCAAATTTTTACATAAAATAGTTTCTTGTCATCATGCGAAGATTAATGTGCAAACACCCATAAAACTGAAAACTATGCGTATATGAAAGATATGTTAAATAGGGAGATCATATATCCCTAAAAGTCTAATAGATCTGTGAGAGAGGATGAAGGAGGTCAACTGTCCTCCCCTCTAGTTGTGATCCACATGGCAAGGGCTACGATGATGCTCATCAAATTGCTGCACAATCCTCCTTTTCACGCACATCATGCGATCAAGGGGCCGACCCTTGTTGTTGTCCACACTCCCCAAATAGGGGCTGCTAGCTGAGGAGGAGAGGGAGAGAGGAGAATAGGAGGTGGCAGCCATAAAGAGTCTATCACATGGTCCTTTGGTTCCCTCTTTTTTATAGAGGTACCTAAAAACTTACCCTAATAGATCCTACCCTATTGGGTACCAAATCTCCATCCAACTTCCCAAGCCTCTTAGATTAGTAGATCTCTACCTAATAGCCTCTCAATAGCTCTTATTGGATCTTATCCATATGATCCAATAATTTAAGGGCTTATTGGATATCCAATAAGATAGGGGTTCCAACGAATATATCATATTTGAACCTTTACTCGTCGTAACACCTACCATATGTGTGTGATCCTCTAGGCCCAATTTCGAGCTGGCTGTGAGTCATACCTATTAGAACTCCTTGTGGCTCAGTGAACTATTATCTCTATAATAATTCACTTGACTTATCGATTGTGGACGTACAAGGACACTATGTCATAGTCCCCAAACGATATAGGGGAATCTAACCCATTATACCTATCTGTCCTCAATTATCATGTATCTACAGTCCATCACCCATATAATATCCTAGAGACCATATTCCGGTCATGGTGTTGTCAGGCCCGTACGGTTTCTACTCGAGACTCGCTCTAATCGGATTCCCCCAAAGAACTTTTTCTCTCTCAATTTGAATGACCCTAGCTAAAGATTTGTTTGAGCAAGAATACATAAGATATTCCTCTCATGACATCGAGAGTGAATAATCCTCTATCGACACTCAATAGCCTTTATAAGGTTGGTTGCCACTCCCAATAACTGGTTGTGCTAGATCTGGAACTTCTTGGCCTATAAGTCTGGTATCAAAGAGTGGAGTACTCATATATGACATCCTTGGTATATCAAGTCTAAGGACCAAATACACTACTGGGATGACGGAATCGCTATTTGACAAAGAGGTATTGTCAACCATCTAGTATTCTGTGAAAAGATCGATCAATGAACTCATTCTCCAATGAGCACCTGCATTGTATCACTAGTGTCCCCAGACAAGTAACTATGAGACTAGCCTCCTCCATTATATGGATGGGTATACAATATACCAGTCTATCCGGTTATCTCGATGTCCCTCTCGAGTAACCTATGATCAGGATTATTTAGGGTTTGTGTTTAAAGACGAATCAGTCTCATTATTGTGATCTCATCACGATCCGATTCTCATTGCATAGATTCATGGATATCATAATACATGTAACAAACAATATAAAATGAGAACAATATCAAATATATAATAAGCAAAAAGAGTGTGTATCATGTCACACGTGCCATCATCTTCGAGGTTGCTATTGAGGAATATAGTTTTCGCATCCATCTACCAGATCTTATAATCACAGTGTGCTGCAATAGCCTACAGAATTTGGATGGATTTTAACATAGCCACAGGTGAGAAGGTTTCGTTATAGTCAAAACTGTACCATTGGCGATACCCTTTAGCCACCAGCCTTGCCTTATAAGTCTCTATCTTTCCATCTACTCCGATCTTCTTTTTAAATATCCACTTGTAACTAATAGATACAGTACTCTCAGGTGCATCAACTAGGTTTCAAACCTTGTTGGAGTATATGAAATCTATCTCGGAATTCATGGCCTCTTGCCACTTCTCAGAGTCTATGCTCATAATATCCTCCTCGTAGTTTTGAGGATCAATATCCTCAATGTTATTACCTTTGATATGTCTCACATATCTCTCAGGAGGGTTGGACACTCTACGGGACCTATGTAAAGTCGGAACTTGGTGCTAGGTACCTGAACAGACTTGTCCTACAGAGTGTTGCTTGAGCTAGGTTCTCTAACCTTGCTCAACTCTCTCACGCTCCCACTGTTTCCACCAAGAATGTGTTCGTTCTCAAGGAACACCGTCCTCTTGGCAATAAAGACCTTTTGGTCCTTAATGTGATAAAAGTAATACCCACAAATCTCATTGGGGTATCCCATGAATTTGCACCGTTCCATTCTTGATTCTAAATTGTCGGGGTTGTGTCTCCTAACATGGGTAGGGTAAGCCCAAATCTTAACAACCTTAAGATCGGGCTTTTTTTCTTTCCACATCTCATATGGTGTATACACTAATATTTTAAATAGAACTCTATTTAAAAGGTAAGCTACGGACTTTTGGGCATAGCCCTAGAAAGAGATGGGTAGGTCGATGAAACTCTGTTGGGAAGTCTTAAGGGGCGACATCATATGCGCAGCGGAAGAACAGAAAATAAAATCCCCAATTCCCAAAGATATGTTTATCGTCGTGCGAAGATTGACATGCAAAAATCTGAAAAATAAAAAATCACATGTGAGATAGATTGTGTTATCTAGAGAGATCGTATATCCTTGAATCCCTACAAATCTCTAGGAGAGGGTGAAGGAGGTTAAGTACCCTCCTCTCTAGCAGTGATCCATACAACAGGGCTACGACGATGCTCCTTAAAACTCTAGGCCTACATTAAGGTGGAGAGGGGGAGGAGAATAGGATAGGTAAGCAAAAAAGGCTCTAGCCCATAAACTATTGATTCCATCCTATTTATAAAGGTCCTCTGTCAACTTAACCCTAATGAATCATCCCCTATTGGGTATTGGATCTCCATCCAACTACCCAAGCCACTTAGACTAGTGGATCTCTATTCAATAATCTCTCATGGGTACTTATTGGATCTTTTTTTTTTTTGTAAGTAAGTACTTATTGGATCTCATCCATAGGATCCAATAATTTAGGGGCTTATTGGATATCTAATAAGATAGGGGCTTTAGCGGATATCTCATATCCGAACCTTTACTTATTGCAATGCCTACCATATGTGTGTGACACTCTAGGCCCAATATCAAGCTGGTCGTGAGTCATACCTGTTAGAACTCCCTCTAGCTCATTGAATTATTATCTCCATAATAATTCACTTGACTAATCGACTGCGGATGTACTATGCCACTATGCCGTAGTCCCTAGAAGATATAGTGGAATCCAATCCATTGGACATGTTTGTCTTCAGTTACCGTGTACCTATAGTCCATCATCCATCTAATATCCCAAAGATCGTATATCGAGCATGGTGTTATCAAACCCAAACGGTTTCTTCTTAAGTCTTGCTCTAATCGGATTCTCCCAAAGAACACTTTCTCTCTCAATCTAAATGACCCTGATAAGGGATTTATCTAAGCAAGAATATATGAGACATTCCTCTCATGATACCGAGAGTGGATAATCCTCTATCGACACTCAATAGTCATCGTATGGTTGGCTATCACTCCCGATGACCGGTTGTGCTAGATTTGGGATATCTAAACTTATAAGTTTAGTATTAAAGAGTGAAGCAGTCATACATGACATCCTTAGTGTCTCAAATATGAGGACCAGATATACCACAGGGACTACAGAATCGCTGTCGAACAATAAGGCATCATCAGCCATTCAACATTCTGTAAGCGGATCAATTAGTGAACTCATTATCTAAAGAGCACCTATAATGTATCCCTAGTGTCCCTATACTAGCAGCTATGAGACTAGCTGCATCCATCATATGGATGGATATATAGTACACTAGTCTATATGGTTATCTCGATGTTCCTCTCAAATAACCGATAACTAGGATTATTTAGGATCTGTGTTTAAAGGTGAATCAGTCTAATTATCGTGATCTCATCACAATCCGATTCTTATTGCACAAATCTAAGGACATCACAATATATATATGCACATATGCGACAAGCAATATAAAGTGATAAATGCCAAAATATAATAAACAAAAAGACTGCGTGTCAAGTCACACGTGCTATCACTCACGTGATTGGCTTCCAGGGCATATATGACTAGTAATCTCCTACTTAACAAAAAGCCAATTACCTATGTGTTTGATCCCCATCAGACCCCTATGATGCTCAAAGATAATCTGAGACAATGGTTTTGTTAGTGGATCTGCAATGTTATCTTTGGATGGAACTCTTTCTACTGCTACATCTCCTCGGGTCACAATCTCTCTGATTAGGTGGAACCTCCTCAGAATATTTCTAATGAGACATGGGTTCCCTCATTTGAGCAACTATCCTATTGTTGTCATAATATAAGGAATCAGCTCCTCACTGCCTAGCATGACCCCGAGATCTTTGATAAACTTCTTTATCCAAACTCCCACTTTTGCTGCCTCTACTGCAGTAATGTACTCTGCCTTTGTGGTCGAGTCAATAGTAGTATCTTATTTGGAACTCTTCTAGCACACTACTCCTCCATTCAAGGTGTACACATACCCCAAATTCGACTTGCTATCATTGACATCGGACTGAAAACTTGTGTCTATGTAGCCTTCAACTCTAAGGCTACTACCTCCCCATATACTTGTTAGGAACAAGTCGACACAAAGAGGGGGGGGGGGGAGGGGGGAATTAGTGCAGCGATAAAAATCATGTCGGTTCTAAAAACCTTTTCGTTTCATACGATAAAATTGATTTCGGAAACTTGATCAACTTGACACCATATTCGTAAACATATTGAAAGCAGTAAACTTGCTCAACTTGACACCATATTACTAAAATTTTTACATCAAAACCTATCTAGGAGCGGTCGATTGCCATGGAGATGGACAAACGATGTACTGATATAACTAAAGTTCGAACCTTGATTTGATTTTAAGCAAGTAAGGAGGTTTGCAATAAGATAAATTACACAAAAGAAAAGGCAAATTGATTTATAGTGGTTCGATCGTCGTGACCTACATCTACTCCTTCGATTCCTCTTCCGTCGAGGCCACCGGCATCCACTATCAATCTTCTTTTAATAGGCGAAGATCAAACTCCTTTTTACACCCCTCTTCTCCTTTTACTAGGTTTAGGAGACAACCCTTACAAGTACACACACACCTCTCTAAACAAAATTCTAAAGTTAGATCAAGAGGAGAGATTTCTCAAGTGATTTCTACAGTGTTTTCTCACTTTAAATCTCTCTGTGCTTGTGTGTGTTAACCAGGGATGAGAGGGGTATTTATAGGCTTTAAGTTGATTCAAACTTGGAGCCTAAAAAGGTCACATCCCAGGTTTCCTAGGTATTGGCCGTACCACCACTGTTCCTGGGTGGTTCTACCATCGCAGGATCTGGTACTAGGTGGTACCACTATCGAATAAGGGCGGTACCACCACTAGTAGCATTACTGTCAGTGGTACCACTGCCTAAGTTTCCTAGGGTGCTATTTCCTAGGTGGTGCCATCGCTGGCCAAGGTTTCAGCACCCTGGTTGGGCCTTGAATCATGCCCAAACCAGCCCAACTTCGGGCCCAATTGGCCCCTTGCTAGTCATAGGTGCCCAACAAGCCAATCACGTGAGTGATGACACGTGTGACTTGATAAAAGACCTTTTTGCTTATTACATTTTGGCATATATCACTTTATAACTATTTCATATACGCATATATATATTGTGATGTCCTTGGATTTGTGCAATGGGAATCGGATCATGATGAGATCACGAAAATGAGATCGATTCACCTTTAAACACATATCCTAAATAATCCCGGTCATAGGTTACTCGAGAGGGACATCGTGATAACCAGACAGAATGATGTGCTGTATACCCGTCCATATGATGGATGCAGTTGGTCTTATAGCTGCTCGTTTTGGGACACTAGGGATACAGTACAGGTGCTCATTGGAGAATGAGTTCATTGATTGATCCATTTACAGAATACTGGATAGTTGATGATACCTTATTGTTAGACAGCAATTCCGTAGTCCTAGTGGTATATCTGGTCCTTAGACTTGAGACACCAAGAATGTCCTGTATGAGTGCTGCACTCTTTGATACCAGACATATAGGTTTGGTTGTCTTGGATCTAGTACAACTGGTCATTGGGAGTGATAGTCAACCTTACGAGGGCTATTGAGTGTCGATAAAGGATCATCCACTCTCGGCGTCATGAGAGGAATATCCCATGTGTTCTTGCTCAGACAAATCCCTGGCCAGGGTCATTCGAGTTGAGAGAAAAGAGTTCTCCGGGAGAATCTGATTAGAGCGAGACTCAAGTAGAAACCGTATGGGTCTGACAGCACCATGCTCGATATATGGTCTTTAGGATATTAGATGGATGAGGGACTATATGTATACTGTAACTGAGGACAGACAGGTCCAATGGATTGGAAACCCCTGTATTGTTTGGGGACTATGACATAGTGGCCTAGTACGTCTGTAGTCGATGAGTCAAGTGAATTATTACAGAGATAATAATTCACTGAGTTAGAAGGAGTTCTGACAAGTATGACTCACGGCCAACTCGATAGTGGGCCTAGAGGGTCACACAGATATGGTAGGCATTGTGATGTGTAAAGGTTCGGATATAAGATATCCGACGGAGTCCTTATCTTATTGGATATCCAATAAGCTCCTGAATTATTGGATCCCATGAACGAGATCCAATAAGAGCCCAGGAGAGATTATTAGATAGAGATCCACTAATCTAAAAGGCTTGGGTTATTGGATGCAGTTCCAATACCTACTAAGAGAGGATCCATTAGGGTTTGACAGGGGACCTCTATAAAGGATTCAGAGCCTTTACCTCTTCTATTTTGCTTCCCCTCTCCACCTCAGAATAGGCTTAGAGTTTTGAGGAGCGTCATCGCAGCCCTGCTATGTGGATCACTAGGGATATATGATCTCCTTAGGTAACAAAATCTACTCTATATATAGTTTTCAGTTCGTGGATTTTGCACACCAATCTTCGCACGATGACGAACATCTCTTTTGAAATCGGGGATTTTATTTTTCTTGTTCTTCCGCTAGGCATGTGATGTCGCCCCCAAAGATTTCCCAATAGTGGTATCAGAGTCAGGTTGTTCATGCGATATATTGGTTTTGAACTGCGTGTGTTGTGTTTTCGAGAAGCTTTTGATGTCAAAATCGTTTACGCAAAAGTGAAAAAGGACAGCAACTATTGCTGCCCTCGTTGCTGTTGCATATGGCAGCACTACCATTTGCATGCAGGCAGGCAGCCTGCAGCAGTAGCCGCAAGGCAGCGCGCGTGCAAGCAGCCCCCTACAGCGACGCCCGCAAGTAGGGCCGCAAGCACAACGGCCAGCATGCGGGCACTACGCCCGCGCGCAAGGGCAAACGGCGCCTGCGACCGCTGCTCTTGCGTGGTAACGCGTCGTAGGGTAGCGGCGCCTGTGGCCGCTGCTCCCGCGGGCAAAAATCCCGCAGGGGCGGTCGCTCGGCGAGGCAGCCCGGTGAGGCAGCACCGCATGCGGGCATTGCCTCGCGGGCAGAACCGCCCGTGGAAGGGGCGGCACCCACAGGGGCGCTGGCCTACGGGGGCAACGCCGCCCATAGGGGCACCCGCTCGCGGGGGCAAGGCCGCCCACAGGGGCACCTTCCCACGGGGGCGCCCACCTGCAGGGGCGACGCCCCGGCCCCGTTGCACCTACAGTCTCCGATAGGGTGGCGGCGACGGCAGCAGCAGCGAAGAGGGAGAGGGGCTTAGGGTTTTTGGGCAAAAAGATAGTGGTTCCACCGCTTGTTAGGGGCGGTTGCACTGCCCAATCTTGCTCGGAGACTGAGCTTAGGCGGTGCCATTGCCTGCCTGGGGCGGTTGCACCGCCCAGCTTTCCTGTGAGACCCTCTCCTAGGCGGTGCCACCGCCTAGCAGGAATTCTAGTCTGAATGGGTTGATCCATTCGGCCCAATTTGGGTTTGTCAAGGGCCCAATTGCCCCCAGATTAAGTTAATGGGATCACCTCCCATTCCTAACTTAATCTACATGCTAACAACGATATTTTTTAAGACATTTACTACAACTTGTTTCGGTGCATCAATCGCTTCTTCCGGCGAGCTTCCGACGAACTTCCGGCGAACATCCGACGAACCTTCGATGATGCTCCGACGGAGATAGTGGGAGAATGATAGAGTTAAGCGAGGTTGGAGAACCAAGCTCAAGCACCACTTTACAGCCTAAGTCTGTTTAGGTACCTAATACACAAATTTTAACTTTACGTAGGTATGATAGAGTATCCCATCCTCCTGAGAGATATGTGAGACATATTAGAGGAGAGGATGTTGAGGATATTGATCCTCAGACCTACGAGGAGGCTATTATGAGTATGGACTCCGGGAAGTGGCAAGAAGACATGAATTCTGAGATGGATTCTATGTACTCCAACAAGGTTTAGAACCTAGTTGATGCGCCTGAAGGTATTGTACCCATCGGTCGCAAGTGGATCTTTAAGAAAAAGATCGGAGTAGATGGAAAGGTAGAGACCTATAAAGCAAGGCTAGTGGCTAAGGGGTATCGTTAAAGGCAAGGTGTTGACTACGACGAAACTTTCTCACCCGTAGTAATGCTAAAATCCATCAGAATTCTATTGGTTATTGCAGCACACTATGATTATGAGATCTGGCAGATAGATGTAAAAATCGCATTCCTCAATGGGAACCTTGAGGAGGAGGTGTATATGATACAATTTAAGGGATTTGTGTCCAAGAACTACCCAGATAAGGTGTGTAGGTTGCTTAGATCCATTTTTGGACTAAAGTAAGCTTCCCGATATTGGAACATAAGATTTGATGAGGCAATTAGATCTTATGACTTCGTTAAGAACGAAAATGAGTCTTGTGTGTACAGGAAGGTAAGTGGGAGCACTATCACCTTTTTGGTGTTATATGTGGATGACATCCTGATCATCGGGAATGACATAGGAATACTATCTACAGTAAAGGCTTGGTTATCTAGGCACTTCTCCATGAAGGACTTAGGGGAAGCATCCTATATCTTGGGGATTAGAATCTATAGAGATAGATCCAAGAGGATGCTTGGCTTGTCCTAGTTCAAGTACATAGAAACCATTGTCAAAACGTTTGGCATGTAAAATTCTAAGAGAGGTCTCATGCCGATGAGACATGGGATATCGCTTTCTACGAGTATGTCCCCAAACACTCTAGAAGAGAGGGTGAACATGGATATGATACCTTATGCCTTAGCAATAGGGTCTATCATGTATGCCATGCTATGTACTAGGCCTGATATAGCGTATGCTCTGAGTGTCACGAGTAGGTATCAGGCGGATTCAGGCTTAGAGAATTGGAAAGCAGTAAAGTGCATCCTTAAGTACTTGAGGGTGTAACTTATATGGTAGATTGCTTCCTGGAGTAATCAAGGTGCTGTTAACAGAAAAATAATGGCTCGATTTGATAGGTGTTTGATTAATCATGAATGGTTAACAGTTTACCCAGATTCACTTCTTGAGTATGGTGCTCCTTTGTTTTCTGACCATTCTTTAATATATATACATGCAGAAAAAACGACACCAAGAGGCAAGAAACCATTTAGATTCTTTAACATGTGGAGTACTCATCCTCAATTTCTTGATGTTATCAGATCTGCTTGGAATTTTAATGCGCATGGATCCCCCCCTTACATCTTATGTCAAAAGCTCAAAGCCTGTAAAGCAGCACTAAAGGAGTGGAATACAAATACCTTTGTTTTTTTTGGTAAGTAAAAGTAAATTGATTATGTGTAAAGTTTCTACAAATAGCTTTATCTATACAAGTCATAGACAAAGCCAAGTAAGTAACTCATAGTTATGACTACACATGCTGTAGACTATAACTCCTAATTACAATCATCAAAGAAAATGTTTACCCAGATATATCAAAACTACCTGTGGGTACATAATTTGGCATCATTCCCAAGATCTTTAGCTAATAGCAAAATTGAATTTGATAAAAATATCTTTTTCTCTTTGGGTAAAGTGCACCGTTTTGAGATCTTGCTCCATACAGGATCTTGAGTCTCTAATAATCTCTTTCAATAGCTGAGCATTGTTTTTATGTTGGCATTCAAATATTCTGTTACATCTCTCCTTCCACATCCACCAAATAGCACATCTAAAAGTAACCTTTGCCAGTTGTGTGAGAGGCCCCTTTCTTGAGAAACATTGCATGAGGTCGCATAGTTCTTGGTGCAAGTTTGATTGCGGTAGTCTATTGAGTTCAAATCGTTGGAGAATCTCCTTCCATATCCATTTTGTATAAACACAAGCAAAATAGAGGTGGTCAACAGTTTATTCTTGTTGCATACAAAGGGAGCATCGGTTAACATGATAGATACCTCTTCTTTTAATATTGTCTATTGTAGGTAATTTATTGAGAAGGGCCTGCCATGTACATAAGGAATGTCTTTGTGATCCCGATCGATCCCATGTCCAATTGCTTGGGACCCACTTGTTATTTCTTTGCCTAATTTAATTCCATGCGGATGTGGCACTAAATTTGCCATTGTCATGAGGCCAAATAAGTATATCTGAAGAGTTGTTCCTGATTAGAATAGCTATAATAGTCGGCCAAAGTGATAACATTTCGGGAAAAATGAGATTAGGGAGACACCAGGTACCGTTAGCAATGAACTCAGAAACCTTCCAATCTTTGGGAGCCCCAAGATCTTTTCGTATTCTGTCACCATATAATTGAAATATACTTTTTTTTTTGGTAAGTAAAAGTAAAATTCATTATGTGTAAAGTTTCTACAAATAGCTTTATCTATACAAGTCATAGACAAAGGCCAAGTAACTCATAGAGTGCTAATGCGATAGTTATGACTACACATGCTGTAAGACTATAACTACCTGTGGGTACATTATTTGGCATCATTCCCAAGATCTTTAGCTAATAGCAAAATTAAATTTGATAAAAATATCTTTTTCTCTTCGGGTGAAGTGCTCGGTTTTGAGTTCATGCTCCATACAGGATCTTGAGTCTCTAATAATCTCTTTCAAGAGCTGAGCATTGTTTGTGTGTTGACATTCAAAGATTCTATTACATCTCTCCTTCCACATCCACCAAATAGCACATCTGAAAATAACCTTTGCCAGTTGTGTAAGAGGCCCTTTTCTTGAGAAACATTGTATAAGGTCGCCTAGTTCTTGGTGCAAGTTTGGTTGCGGCAGTCTATTGAGTTCAAATCGCTGGAGAATCTCCTTCCATATCCATTTTGTATAATCACAAGCAAAATAGAGGTGGTCAACAGTTTCTTCTTGTTGCAAACAAAGGGAGCATCGGTTAACATGATAGATACCTCTTCTTTTCATATTGTCTATTGTAGGTAGTTTATTGAGAAGGACCTGCCATGTACATAAGGAGTGTCTTTGTGATCCCGGTCGATCCCATGTCCAACTGCTTGGGACCCACTTGTTATTTCTTTGCCTAATTTGATTCCATGCGGATGTGGCACTAAATTTACCATTGTCATGAGGCCAAATAAGTATATCTGAAGAGTTGTTCCTGATTCGAATAGCTATGATAGTCGGCCAAAGTGATAACATTTCAGGAGAAATAGGATTAGGGAGACACCAAGTACCGTTAGCGATGAACTCGGAAACCTTCCAGACTTTGGGAGCCCCAAGATCTTTTCGTATTCTGTCGCCATATAATTGAAATATACTCTTCCCATTCACCCAAGGATCGTACCACATATTAGTACTAGTTCCAGAAGAGATTGCATACGAAATGTGTTTGATTAGCCAATTCCTTGCCTTTAAAATTCCTTTCCAAGCTGCAGAGTGGTATGTTCTTGTTGAAATTTCCCATATTGATTCCTTTGAGAGATACTTAGCAAAAACCCAATGTGACCATAAGGAACATTTGTTTTGCAAAAGATCCCACAATTGCTGTACCAAACATGCTTGATTCCAATCTCTAGTATTCCTCAAATTTAGCCCCCCTTCATCTTTCGGTTTGCAAATGCTATCCCAATTTACCATATGCATTACCTTATCATTTGTGCCATTCCAGAAGAAGTTCATTAATAACCGTTCAATATCTTGGAGAAGTCCAGCAGGCAGAAGAAATGCATTACACCAATATATAGAGTAGGAGTGCAATACCGAACGGATGAGTTCGAGTCGTCCTGCTTTTGATAGAAACCTATTTTTCCAAGAAGAAATTCTATTCTTTATTTTTTGCAAGATAGGTTGACAGTGGGTTTTGTGAATGCCTGTGGATATAAGCGGGAGACCCAAATAAGGAACTGGCAAGCTTCCTTCACTAACCCCCAAAGTTTGTGAAATAAAGACCTTATCCTCAACGTAAGGGCTCATATATACTTTACTTTTCGCATGATTTAACTGAAGTCCAGAAACCATACCAAAGTCATTCATAATAGTAGCCAGGTTCTTTACTGAAGTTGGTTCATTTTGGAGAAAGATAAGTAAGTCATCTGCAAATGTTATATGTGATATATGAACAGAACCAGCACTGGGTACCTTAATGCTGCCATTTAAGACTGCGTGTTCCAACATACAGCTAAGTCCTTCCATCGCAATAGTAAAGAGATACGGAGAGAGTGGATCACCTTGTCGGATGCCATTCGTGCTCCCAAAAAAACCAATAGGTGAGCCATTAAAGAGTATCGAAAACTTTGGAGTTTCTAGGCAAGATTGAATCCAATTAATCCATTGCTGTGGGAAGTTCATATCAAGGAGCATCTTATAGATAAATTTCCTATTAACTGAATCAAAGGCTTTCCTTAGATCAGCTTTAATGCAGATTTTTGTCCCTCTTGCTTTTGAATGCAAATCTTTGACCAAGTCATTAGCAAGCAAAATGTTATGATGTATACTTCTCCCTTTGATGAAAGCAGCTTGATTTGGGCTAATGATCTTGTGTAATACCTTTTGCATTCTATTTGCCAATACTTTGGAGATGATCTTGTATATAAAGTTGCATAATGATATGGGTCGATAGTTCTCTAGTGAATCAGCCCCTGCATTCTTCGGAATTAAAGAAATAAAAGTGCAATTCATCTCTCTAAGAATATGACCTGAAGAGAAAAAATGTTGGCAAGCTTTGATCACATCATTTCCAATAATAGACCAAGCAGTTTGGTAAAATTCAGCTGGAAATCCATCTGGACCTGGGCTTTTGTGCTTTGGTGACTTAAAGACAACACATACAATTTCGTCATCTGTAATTGGGGCATTGAGGATTGAAATAGCTTCCGAATCAAGTTTTCTAGTCGGCTCCACATGAATGTTATTAGGTTTCCCAGCTTGATTGAGTAAGGAATAAAAAAATTGCTCTGTGTGTGCTTTAACCTCATCTAAATTCTCAATAAGATTATCATCTTTGTCTCTGCATTTGCTGATACGGTTAACAGCCCTTCGAGTAGCAATTGAAGCATAGAAAAATTTAGTATTGGAATCCCCTAGTGTAAGCCAATGCTGTCGAGACTTCTGCTTTGCAAAACTTTCCTCCTGTTTTAAGGCTTGCATGAAGTTATTTCTGGCTTCCGTCTCTTTGTAGATAATATTTTCATCATTTGGCTGAAGTTGCAGCTCATGTTGCAATGACATTAGTTCCTTTCTGCAAAATTGAACTCTGGTGGTAATATTGCCAAAGGTATTTGTATTCCACTCCTTTAGTGCTGCTTTACAGGCTTTGAGCTTTTGACATAAGATGTAAGGGGGAGATCCATGCACATTAACATTCCAAGCAGATCTGATAACATCAAGAAATTGAGGATGAGTACTCCACATGTTAAAGAATCTAAACGGTTTCTTGCCTCTTGGTGTCGCTTTTTCTGCGTGTATATACATTAAAGAATGGTCAGAAAACAAAGGAGCACCATACTCAAGAAGTGAATCTGGGTAAACTGTTAACCATTCATGGTTAATCAAACACCTATCAAGTCGAGCCATTATTTTTCTGTTAGCAGCACCTTGATTACTCCAGGAGAGCCAATTACCCACAGATTTCATATCAAACAATGCTGCAGTGTCAATGTAATCATTAAAACTTTGAAGCTGACTTTCTGAAAGTTGTCTACCCCCCACTTTTTCATTTGTGTACCGAACAGTATTAAAGTCTCCAATAACAATCCAAGGTACATTGAGACAGCCATTTATAATATTAGTCAGGTCAGACCAAAGAGTATTTCTTTCTTGCATACTGTTTGAAGCATATATACCAGTGAAATTGAATTGACGGCCATTCTTTTTATCCTCTACCTTAAGATGAATGAATTGATCAGTAGCAGAAATAAACCAAGCATTAATAGAGTTAGGATTCCATAAGACCCATATTCTACCAAAGGTTTCATTTGAGTCATTGGTAAACAGTTCTGCGTCCGGCCATATTAAATTCTTTTGAGCTTGAACGCGCGATTGTTTAATTTTCGTTTCCACTAGAATAACAATATCACATGCGGCAGACTTGATTATTCTGTTGAGCTCCCGACATTTCTCCGACTTATTAAGTCCGCGAACATTCCAGCATGTTATCTTCATTAGTAATAAACAAATGAAAAGGTAGTAAGGTATTCATCCTACGACTTTGGATGGATTGTACCATCCTTTTTCTTATCCTTCGGTTTTGTATTTTCCTCCCGCACAATATCCTTACCTTTTATGGCTTTATTCCTATATTTATCCACTTCATCTACAGCTTGCAGATTTTTAAACTTTAAAGTACCTTGAATCATGTGGTCTTGATTGGCAGGGTTTGTTGAAGCTCGATAAGATTGTTGCAGCACAATATCCTGGATAGTACTTGTTGGAGCAGCGTGGCTAGAGAGGTTTGTTGGGGCATGAGTTTGTTGAGTCGGAATATCCTTGTTGGCGATGTTTGTTGTGGCCTGAGTTTGTTGAGGAAGAATATCGTTGCTGGCGAGATTTGCTTGGGCCTGAGTTCGTTGAGCTATTGTGGATGGATCCGATGATATTAGAAGAGATGAAGTTCCTGACTTATGTTTCTCCTGTCCACTAGTACCATGGGAAACCTCTGTTGTAGAAGGCTCTGACATTATAGGAAGAGATAAAGTTTTGGAATTGTCCTTCTGTCCGCGGTGCTTTCCTTGCGAGTCGGAATGCTCAATAGTTTTCGCCACCATCGGTGCTACTGCCATTAGAGAAGAATCACTTTGTTGCTGAGGTGCTTGACGTGGTCGATAGACCTTTGTGGTTGGTTGTGGGGTTTGCTGACAAGCTCCATTTGCATGACCAAAAGATAAGCAACGCTGACATCGTTGTGGCTTCCAGGAATATGAGACATGTACCTTCCGAGTGTTCCCGTCAAGATCGCGATAGAAAACTTCATTAGGAAGATCTTCATCGGAAGAAACCAGCACACATGCTCGTGCAAATGCTAATCTCGTCTGAGCTGCTGTTGCTTTGTCGATGTAGAGTGGCTGTCCCAGAGTGCTGCATAACTTTGCAATAAAACGTCGACTCCAAAGATGTAGAGGCAGTCCTTGAAAGGATACCCATAATGGAATAGACTGTAGGCTATCTAACTCCAAACGGACATCAGGAGACCAACGTCGTAAAATCATTGGATGACCGCGGATAGTCCAGAATCCTTCGAGGATTCGTTGCAAATCTTCTTCAGAGTATAGCTTGCAAACAAAGAATCCGTTCTCCAGCATATGAAGATCAAATGACGATATTCCCCATCGAGTTTTGATAAATGAGGATAATGGGAAATAAGATATTTTGAGACCTACCACATAGCCAACAATCGCCATTGACCATGTCTCAATAAGCTCTGCTGAATCAGCAGTCTCGTATACAGCAATCTTCTTATCAGCCAGAACTTCTGGCGTAATGAATTCCAAGCTTAGATCTGGACTTCCAACCGGAGCCTTGAATAGGCTAGTCCAAGGCCGAGGGTCATTGGAAATTAGAGCAGGCTGCCGCGATCTAGAGCGCGACCTGCTTCGATGCTGCTTCATCGAAGGAGTTTCTCTCTGGAGAGGATATGGTGGAGGAGCAACTTGAGGGATAACGGTAGGGAGTCTTGCCATCGTTTCAACCCTCCCGCCACCGTCGCCAGCCCTAGGGGCCGTCGATGCCATGTTTGATCCCTCTTCTGGTCACCGCTACAGAATCGTCACCATAGGGAAAAGTCACCGCTGCAGAATTTCAGATCGTCGCTACAGTACCGTCGCCCTAGATCTGGTCGCCGCTACAGTACCGTCGAATCAGATCTGGTCACCGCTGCAGTGTCGCCGCCGCTACAGTACCGTCGAACCAGATCTAGTCGCGCAGCAGTGTCGTCGGCGCTACAGTACGTCGACCTAGATCTGGATCTGGTCGCCGCTGCAGTGTCGCCGCCGCTACAGTACCGTCGCCCTAGATCTGGTCGCCGCTGCAGTATCGTCGCCGCTACAGTACCGTCGACCTAGATCTGGTCGCCGCTGCAGTGTCGTCGCCGCTACAGTACGTCGACCCAGATCTGGTCGCGCTGCAGTGTCGTCGGCGCTACAGTACGTCGACCTAGATCTGGATCTGGTCGCCGCTGCAGTGTCGCCGCCGCTACAGTACCGTCGCCCTAGATCTGGTCGTCGCTGCAGTGTCGTCGGCGCTACAGTATGTCGACCTAGATCTAGATCTGGTCGTGTCGCCCAAGATCTGGTCGCCGCTGCAGTGTCGCCCGCCGCTACAGTAACGTCGACCCAGATCTGGTCGCCCTAATTGAAATATACTCTTCCCATTCACCCAAGGATCGTACCACATATTATTACTAGTTCCAGAAGAGATTGCATAGGAAATGTGTTTGATTAGCCAATTCCTTGCCTTTAAAATTCCTTTCCAAGCCGTAGAGTGGTATGTTCTTGTTGAAATTTCCTAGATTGATTCCTTTGAAAGATACCTAGCAGAAACCCAATGTGACCATAAGGAATATTTGTTTTGCAAAAGATCCCACAATTGCTGTACCAGACATGCTTGATTCCAATCTCTAGTATTTCTCAAGTTCAGCCCCCCTTCATCTTTCGGTTTGCAAATGCTATCCCAATTTACCATATGCATTGCCTTATCATTTGTGCCATTCCAGAAGAAGTTCATTAATAACCGTTCAATATCTTAGAGAAGTCCAGCAGGCAGAAAAAATGCATTACACCAATATATAGAGTAGGAGTGCAATACCGAACGGATGAGTTCGAGTCGTCTTGCTTTTGATAGAAACCTATTTTTCCAAGAAGAAATTCTATTCTTTATTTTTTGCAAGATAGGCTGACAGTGAGTTTTGTGAATGCCTGTGGATATGAGCGGGAGATCCAAATAAGGAACTGGCAAGCTTCCCTCACTAACCCCCAAAGTTTGTGCAATAAAGACCTTATCCTCAACGTAAGGGCTCATATATACTTTACTTTTCGCATGATTTAACTGAAGTCCAGAAACCATACCAAAGTCATTCATAATAGTAGCCAGGTTTTTTACTGAAGTTGGTTCATTTTGGAGAAAGATAAGTAAGTCATCTGCAAATGTTATATGTGATATATGAACAGAGCCAACAATGGGTACCTTAATACTGCCATTTAAGACTGCGTCTTCCAACATACAGCTAAGTCCTTCCATCGCAATAGTAAAAAGATACGGAGAGAGTGGATCACCTTGTTGGATGCCATTCATGCTCCCAAAAAAACCAATAGGTGAGCCATTAAAAACTATCGAGAACTTTGGAGTTTCCAGGCAAGATTGAATCCAATTTACCCATTGCTGTGGGAAGTTCATATCGAGGAGCATCTTATAGATAAACTTCCTATTAACTGAATCAAAGACTTTCCGTAAGTCAGCTTTAAAACAAATTTTTGTTCCTCTTGCTTTTGAATGCAAATCTTTGACCAAGTCATTAGCAAGCAAAATGTTATGATGTATACTTCTCCCTTTGATGAAAGCAGCTTGATTTGGGCTAATGATCTTGTGTATTACCTTTTGCATTCTATTTGCCAATACTTTGGAGATGATCTTGTAATTGAAGTTGCATAATGATAAGGGTCGATAGTTCTCTAGTGAATCTGCCCCTGCATTCTTCGGAATTAAAGAAATAAATGTGCAATTCATCTCTCTAAGAATATGACCTGAAGAGAAAAAATGTTGGCAAGCCTTGATCACATCATTTCCAATAATAGACCAAGCAGTTTGGTAAAATTCAGCTGGAAATCCATCTGGACTTGGGCTTTTGTGCTTTGGTGACTTAAAGACAACACATACAATTTCGTCATCTGTAATTGGGGCATTGAGGATTGAAATAGCTTCCGAATCAAGTTTTCTAGTCGGCTCCACATGAATGTTATTAGGTTTCCCAGCTTGATTGAGTAAGGAATAAAAAAATTGCTCTGTGTGTGCTTTAACCTCATCTAAATTCTCAATAAGATTGTCATCTTTGTCTCTGCATTTGCTGATACGGTTAATCGCCCTTCGAGTAGCAATTGAAGCATAGAAAAATTTATTATTGGAATCCCCTAGTGTAAGCCAATGTTGTCGAGACTTCTGCTTTGCAAAACTTTCCTCCTGTTTTAAGGCTTGCATGAAGTTATTTCTGGCTTCTGTCTCTTTGTAGATAATATTTTCATCATTTGGCTGAAGTTGCAGCTCATGTTGCAATGACATTAGTTCCTTTCTGCACAATTGAACTATGGTGTTAATATTGCCAAAGGTATTTGTATTCCACTCCTTTAGTGCTGATTTACAGGCTTTGAGCTTTTGACATAAGACGTAAGGGGGGGATCCATGCGCCTTAAAATTCCAAGCAGATCTGATAACATCAAGAAATTGAGGATGAGTACTCCACATGTTAAAGAATCTAAACGGTTTCTTGCCTCTTGGTGTCGTTTTTTCTGCATGTATATACATTAAAGAATGGTCAGAAAACAAAGGAGCACCATACTCAAGAAGTGAATCTGGGTAAACTGTTAACCATTCATGATTAATCAAACACCTATCAAGTCGAGCCATTATTTTTCTGTTAGCAGCACCTTGATTACTCCAGGAGAGCCAATTACCCACAGATTTCATATCAAACAATGCTGCAGTGTCAATGTAATCATTAAAACTTTGAAGCTGGCTTTCTGAAAGTTGTCTACCCCCCTCTTTTTCATTTGTGTACCGAACAGTATTAAAGTCTCCAAGAACAATCCCAAGTACATTGAGACAGCCATTTACAATATTAGTCAGGTCAGACCAAAGAGTATTTCTTTCTTGCATACTGTTCGAAGCATATATGCCAGTGAAATTGAATTGACAGCCATTCTTTTTATCCTCTACCTTAAGATGAATGAATTGATCAGTAGCAGAAATAAACCAAGCATTAATAGAGTTAGGATGCCATAATACCCATATTCGACCAAAAGTTTCATTTGAGTCATTGGTAAACAGTTCTGCGTCCGGCCATATTAAATTCTTTTGAGCTTGAACGCGCGATTGTTTAATTTTCGTTTCCACTAGAATAACAATATCACATGCGGCATACTTGATTATTCTGTTGAGCTCCCGACATTTCTCCGGCTTATTAAGTCTGCGAACATTCCAGCATGTTATCTTCATTAGTAATAAACAAATGAAAAGGTAGTAAGGTATTCATCCTATGACTTTCGATGGATTGTACCATCCTTTTTCTTATCCTTCGGTTTTGCATTTTCCTCCCTCACAATATCCTTACCTTTTATGGCTTTATTCCTATATTTCTCCACTTCATCTACAGCTTGCAGATTTTTAAACTTTAAAGTACCTTGAATCATGTGATCTTGATTAGCAGGGTTTGTTGAAGCTCGATAAGATTGTTGCAGCCCAATATCTTGAATAGTACTTGTTGGAGCAACCTGGCTAGAGAGGTTTGTTGGGGCATGAGTTTGTTGAGACAGAATATCCTTGTTGGCGATGTTTGTTGTGGCCTGAGTTTGTTGAGGAAGAATATCCTTGCGGGCGATATTTGCTTGGGCCTGAGTTCGTTGAGCTATTGTGGATGGATCCGATGATATTGGAAGAGATGAAGTTCCTGACTTATGTTTCTCCTGTCCACTAGTACCATGGGAAACCTCTGTTGTGGAAGGCTCTGACATTATAGGAAGAGATAATGTTTTGGAATTGTCCTTCTGTCCGCAATGCTTTCCTTGCGAGGCGGAATGCTCAATAGTTTTCGCCACCATCGGTGCTACTGCCATCAGAGAAGAATCACTTTGTTGCTGATGCGCTTGACGTGGTTGATAGACCTTTGTGGTTGGTTTTGGGGTTTGCTGACAAACTCCATTTGCTTGACCAAAAGATAAGCAACACTGACATCATTGTGGCTTCCAGGATATCTTGAATACAAATACCTTTGGCAATATTAACACCAGAGTTCAATTGTGCAGAAAGGAACTAATGTCATTGCAACATGAGCTGCAACTTCAGCCAAATGATGAAAATATTATTTACAAAGAGACAGAAGCAAGAAATAACTTCATGCAAGCCTGAAATAACTTTCAGGATATCTCGACAGCATTGGCTTACACTAGGGGATTCCAATACTAAATTTTTCTATGCTTCAATTGCTACTCGAAGGGTGATTAACCGTATCAGCAAATGCAGAGACAAAGATGACAATCTTATCGAGAATTTACATGAGGTTAAAGCACACACAGAGCAATTTTTTTATTCCTTACTCGATCAAGTTGGGAAACCTAATAACATTCATGTGGAGCCGACTAGAAAACTTGATTCGGAAGCTATTTCAATCCTCAATGCCCCAATTACAGATGACGAAATTGTATGTGTTGTCTTTAAGTCACCAAAGCACAAAAGCCCAGGTCCAGATGGATTTCCAGCTGAATTTTACCAAACTGCTTGGTCTATTATTGGAAATGATGTGATCAAGGCTTGCCAACATTTTTTCTCTTCAGGTCATATTCTTAGAGAGATGAATTGCACATTTATTTCTTTAATTCCGAAGAATACAGGGGCAGATTCACTAGAGAACTATCGACCCTTATCATTATGCAACTTCAATTACAAGATCATCTCCAAAGTATTGGCAAATAGAATGCAAAAGGTAATACACAAGATCATTAGCCCAAATCAAGCTGCTTTCATCAAATGGAGAAGTATACATCATAACATTTTGCTTGCTAATGACTTGGTCAAAGATTTGCATTCAAAAGCAAGAGGGACAAAAATCTGTTTTAAAGCTGATTTACAGAAAGCCTTTGATTCAGTTAATAGGAAGTTTATCTATAAGATGCTCCTCGATATGAACTTCCCACAGCAATGGGTTAATTGGATTCAATCTTGCCTGGAAACTTCAAAGTTTTCGATACTCTTTAATTGCTCGCCTATTGGTTTTTTTGGGAGCATGAATGTCATCCGACAAGGTGATCCACTCTCTCCGTATCTTTTTACTATTGCGATGGAAGGACTTAGCTGTATGTTGGAAGACGCATTCTTAAATGGCAGCATTAAGGTACCCATTGCTGGCTCTGTTCATATATCACATATAACATTTGCAGATGACTTACTTATCTTTCTCCAAAATGAACCAACTTCAGTAAAGAACCTGGCTACTATTATGAATGACTTTCGTATGGTTTCTGGACTTCAGTTAAATCATGCGAAAAGTAAAGTATATATGAGCCCTTACGTTGAGGATAAGGTCTTTATTGCACAAACTTTGGGGGTTAGTGAGGGAAGCTTGCCAGTTCCTTATTTGGGTCTCCCTTTCATATCCACAGGCATTCACAAAACTCACTGTCAGCCTATCTTGCAAAAAATAAAGAATAGAATTTCTTCTTGGAAAAATAAGTTTCTATCAAAAGCAGGACGACTCGAACTCATCCGTTCGATATTGCACTCCTACTCTATATATTGGTGTAATGCATTTTTTCTGCCTGCTGGACTTTTCCAAGATATTGAACGGTTATTAATGTACTTCTTCTGGAATGGCACAAATGATAAGGCAATGCATATGGTAAATTGGGATAGCATTTGCAAACCGAAAGATGAAGGGGGGCTGAACTTGAGAAATACTAGAGATTGGAATCAAGCATGTCTGGTACAGTAATTGTGGGATCTTTTGCAAAACAAATGTTCCTTATGGTCATATTGGGTTTCTGCTAGGTATCTTTCAAAGGAATCAATCTGGGAAATTTCAACAAGAACATACCACTCTGCAGCTTGGAAAGGAATTTTAAAGGCAAGGAATTGGCTAATCAAACACATTTCCTATGCAATCTCTTCTGGAACTAGTACTAATATGTGGTACGATCCTTGGGTGAATGGGAAGAGTATATTTCAATTATATGGTGACAGAATATGAAAAGATCTTGGGGCTCCCAAAGATTGGAAGGTTTCTGAGTTCATTGCTAACGGTACCTGGTGTCTCCCTAATCCCATTTCTCTCGAAATGTTATCACTTTGGCCGACTATTATAGCTATTCCAATCAGGAACAACTCTTCAGATATACTTATTTGGCCTCATGACAATGGCAAATTTAGTGCCACATCCGCATGGAATCAAATTAGGCAAAGAAATAACAAGTGGGTCCCAAGCAGTTGGACATGGGATCGACCGGGATCACAAAGACATTCCTTATGTACATGGCAGGCCTTTCTCAATAAATTACCTACAATAGACAATATGAAAAGAAGAGGTATCTATCATGTTAACCGATGCTCCCTTTGTATGCAACAAGAAGAAACTATTGACCACCTCTATTTTGCTTGTGATTATACAAAATGGATATGGAAGGAGATTCTCCAGCGATTTGAACTCAATAATAGACTACCGCAACCAAACTTGCACCAAGAACTATGCGACCTCATGCAATGTTTCTCAAGAAAGGGGCCTCTCACACAACTGGCAAAGGTTACTTTCAGATGCGCTATTTGGTGGATGTGGAAGGAGAGATGTAACAGAATATTTGAATGCCAACATACAAACAATGCTCAGCTATTGAAAGAGATTATTAGAGACTCAAGATCCTGTATGGAGCAAGATCTCAAAACGGTGCACTTTACCCAAAGAGAAAAAGATATTTTTATCAAATTCAATTTTGCTATTTAGCTAAAGATCTTGGGAATGATGCCAAATTATGTACCCACAGGTAGAGTTATAGTCTACAGCATGTGTAGTCATAACTATGAGTTACTTACTTGGCTTTGTCTATGACTTGTATAGATAAAGCTATTTGTAGAAACTTTACACATAATCAATTTACTTTTACTTACCAAAAAAAAAAAGTACTTGAGAAGGACTAAGGGTCTTTTACTAGTATATGGAGGTAGTAGCCTTAAGGTTGAAGGCTACACAGACTCAAGTTTTTAGTCTGATGTCGATGATAGCAAGTTGAATTCAGGGTATGTGTACACCTTGAATGGAGGAGCAGTGTGCTGGAAGAGTTCCAAGCAAGATACTGCAACTGACTCGACCACAGAGGAGGAGTACATTGCTATATCAGATGCAACAAAGGAGGGAGTCTGGGTGAAGAAGTTCATCACAGATTTGGGAGTCGTACCAGGTAACGAGGAGTCGATCTCCTTATATTGCGACAACAACGGGGCGATTGCTTAAGCGAAGGAACCTAGGTCTCATAAAAAATCTAAACATATTCTGAGGTTCCAATTTATCAAAGAGATCGAAACCCAAGGAGATGTAGCAGTGGAAAGAGTTCCATCCGAAGATAACATTGCAGATCCACTGACAAAGCCATTGTCTCAGATTGTCTTTGAGTGTCATAGGGGTCTGATGGGGATCAGACACATAGTTGATTGGCTTTAGGTCAAGTGGGAGATTGCTAGTTATAGGTGCCTAGCAAGCCAATCACGTGAGTGATAACACGTGTGACTTGATAAAGAATATTTTTTCTTATAACATTTTGGCATATATCACTTTATAACTATTGCATATATGTATATATATATTGTGATGTCCTTGAATTTGTGCAATAGGAATCGGATCGTGATGAGATCACGAAAATGAGATCGATTCAACTTTAAACACATATCCTAAAAAATCCCGGTAATAGGTTACTCGAGAGGGATATCGTGATAACCGAACAGACTGGTGTGCTGTATACCCATCCATATGATGGATGTAGCTGGTCTCATAACTGCTCGTATAGGGACACTAGGGATATAGTACAGGTACTAATTGGAGAATGAGTTCACTGATTGATCCGCTTACGGAATGTTAGATGGTTGATGATGCCTTATTGTCAGACAGTGATTCCGTAGTCCTAGTGATATATCTGGTCCTTAGACTTGAGACACCAAGGATGTCCTATATGAGTGCTCCACTCTTTAATACCAGACTTATAGGTTTGGTTGTCCCAGATCTAGTATAGTTGGTCATTGGGAGTGGTAGTCGATCTTCGAGGACTATTGAGTGTCGATAGAGGATCATCCACTCTCGGCGTCATGAGAGGAATATCCCATGTGTTCTTGCTCAAACAAATCCTTGGCCAGGGTCATTCGGGTTGAGAGAAAATAGTTCTCCGGGAGAATCCAATTAGAGCGAGACTCGAGTAGAAACCGTATGGGTCTGACAGCACCACGCTCGATATACGGTCTTTGGGATATTAGATGGATGAGGGACTATAGGTACATGATATCTAAGGACAAACAGGTCCAATGGATTGGATTCCCCTGTATCGTCTGGGGACTACGGCGTAGTGGCCTAGTACGTCCGTAGTCGATGAGTCGAGTAAATTATTACAGAGATAATAATTCACTGAGTTAGAAGGAGTTCTGACAAGTATGACTCACGGCCAGCTCGATATTGGGCCTAGAGGGTCACACACATATGTTAGGCATTGCGATGAGTAGAGGTTCAGATATGAGATATTCGACGGAGCCCTTGTCTTATTGGATATCCAATAAGCCCCTGAATTATTGGATCCCATGGATGAGATCCAATAAGAGCTCATGAGAGATTATTGGATAGAGATCCACTAATCTAAAATGCTTGGGTTATTGGATGCAGATCCAATACCTACTAGGGGAGGATCCATTAGGGTTTGACAGGGGACATCTATAAATAGGAGGGATTCAAAGCCTCATAGGCTAGAGCCTTTGATTGCCTCTTATATTCTCCTTCCCCTCTCCACCTTAGAGTAGGCTTGGAGTTTTGAGGAGCGTCATCGTAGCCCTACTGTGTGAATCACCGCTAGAGAGGAGGACGCTTGACCTCCTTCACCCTCTCCTAAAGGTCTGCAAGGAAACAAGGATATACGATCTCCATAGGTAACACATTCTACTCTATATGCAATTTTCAAATTCGTGGATTTTGCACACCAATCTTCGCACGACGATGAACATCTCTTTGGGAATCGGGGATTTTGTTTTTCTTGTTCTTCCGCTGCGTATATGATGTCACCCCCAAAGATTTCCCAACACCCCTAACAAAGTTGATGGGATTACTTTTAGGACTCTAGCTTGGAGGGTCCTAATTGAGAGGAACATTCATGTAAAACCTACCTAAGTCAACCACTATTAAAGAGGTGAAGAGGCCGGCTAGGTTTAGGAGATTGTTTCTTAGAGAAGAATTAGGTGTTGTAAAGGAATATGAGTCTTGAGCATGAGTCCTATTAGGAATTGGTTAGAAGTAGGAGTCTTGAGTAGGAGTCTGTTAAGACTCTAGCTTGGAGAGTCCTAATTGAGAGGGACATTCATGTAAACTGTTAGGACTCTAGCTAGGAGAGTCCTAATTGAGAGGGACATTCATGTAGGAGGTGTTTTCTTAGAGAAGAATTAGGAGTTGTAAGGGAATAGGAGTCTTGACTAGGAGTTGGTTAGAAGTAAGAGTCTTAAATAGGAGTCCTATTAGGAGTTAGGGTTTAGAAGCCCTATAAATAGCCATGTATTCCTTCTCTTTTGATAAGCAATAGATGAATCTTTTCTGCAGCCTTTGAGCAGCAACTTGAAGGGACGAACCCCTATAGAGTTCCAAGGAGGCCGATCCCCTAAAGAGATCTACCCCAAGTTTAGAATCTGCAAGGGTTCTATCACCTGGTATCAGAGCAGCGTTCTTAGCGTCTCACTGCCCTTCCACAGCCATCAATAAACCCTCTACAACCATCTAAAGCAATTCCCACAATTGCTTAAAAGATCGTCCTCGAATTCCGCCATCATCTCCACCACCACGGATCATCCTTTGGTCTCCCCGTGAATTGCAACAGGTTCTGGTTTCCTACCTTACTGCTGCTGTAATTTAGTTATCCTTATTCGAAAATCCAAAAAAAAAAAAAGTTCAATTTTGCTATTAGCTAAAGATCTTGGGAATGATGCCAAATTATGTACCCACAGGTAGTTTTGATATATCTGGATAAACATTTTCTATATTGATTATAATTAGGAGTTATAGTCTACAGCATGTGTAGTCATAACTATCGCATTCGCACTCTATGAGTTACTTGGCTTTGTCTATGACTTATATAGATAAAGCTATTTGTAGAAACTTTACACATAATCAAAGGCTGTGGGAAGTTCATATCGAGGAGCATCTTATAGATAAACTTCCTATTAACTGAATCAAAGGCTTTCCGTAAATCAACTTTAAAACAGATTTTTGTCCCTCTTGCTTTTGAATGCAAATCTTTGACCAAGTCATTAGCAAGCAAAATGTTATGATGTATACTTCTCCCTTTGATGAAAGCAACATGATTTGGGCTAATAATCTTGTGTATTACCTTTTACATTCTATTTGCCAATACTTTGGAGATGATCATGTAAACAAAGTTGCATAATGATATGGGTCGATAGTTCTCTAGTGAATCAGCCCCTGCATTCTTCGGAATTAAAGAAATAAAAGTGCAATTCATCTCTCTAAGAATATGACCTGAAGAGAAGAAATGTTGGCAAGCCTTGATCACATCATTTCCAATAATAGACCAAGCAGTTTGGTAAAATTCAGCTGGAAATCCATCTGGACCTGGGCTTTTGTGCTTTGGTGACTTAAAGACAACACATACAATTTCGTCATCTGTAATTGGGGCATTGAGGATTGAAATAGCTTTCGAATCAAGTTTTCTAGTCGGCTCCACATGAATGTTATTTGGTTTCCAAGCTTGATTGAGTAAGGAATAGAAAAATTGCTCTATGTGTGCTTTAACCTCATCTAAATTCTCAATAAGATTATCATCTTTGTCTCTGCATTTGCTTATACGGTTAACAGCCCTTCGAGTAGCAATTGAAGCATAGAAAAATTTAGTATTGGAATCCCCTAGTGTAAGCCAATTCTGTCGAGACTTCTGCTTTGCAAAACTTTCCTCCTGTTTTAAGGCTTGCATGAAGTTATTTCTGGCTTCTGTCTCTTTGTAAATAATGTTTTCATCATTTGGCTGAAGTTGCAGCTCATGTTGCAATGACATTAGTTCATTTCTGCAAAATTGAACTCTGGTGTTAATATTGCCAAAGTTATTTGTATTCCACTCCTTTAGTGCTGCTTTACAGGCTTTGAGCTTTTGACATAAGATGTAAGGGGGGGATCCATGCACATTAACATTCCAAGCAGATCTGATAATATCAAGAAATTGAGGATGAGTACTCCACATCTTAAAGAATCTAAACGGTTTCTTGCCTCTTGGTGTCGATTTTTCTGCGTGTATATACATTAAAGATTGGTCAGAAAACAAAGGAGCACCATACTCAAGATGTGAATCTAGGTAAACTGTTAACCATTCATGATTAATCAAACACCTATCAAGTCGAGCCATTATTTTTCTGTTAGCAGCACCTTGTTTACTCCAGGAGAGCCAATTACCCACAGATTTCATATCAAACAATGCTACAGTGTCAATGTAATCATTAAAACTTTGAAGCTACTATAGCGTCGACGGTACTGTTACGGTGAAATATACTATTGCGATGGAAGGACTTAGCTGTATGTTGGAAGACGCAGTCATAAATGGCAGCATTAAAGTACCCATTGCTGGCTCTGTTCATATATCACATATAACATTTTCATAAGACTTACTTATCTTTCTCCAAAATGAACCAACTTTTTTTTTTTTGGTAAGTAAAAGTAAATTGATTATGTGTAAAGTTTCTACAAATAGCTTTATCTATACAAGTCATAGACAAAGCCAAGTAACTCATAGAGTGCGAATGCGATAGTTATGACTACATATGCTGTAGACTATAACTCTTAATTATAATCAATATAGAAAATATTTATTCAGATATATCAAAATTACTTGTGTGTACATAATTTGGCATCATTCCCAAGATCTTTAGCTAATAGCAAAATTAAATTTGATAAAAATATCTTTTTCTCTTTAGGTAAAGTGCTCCGTTTTGAGATCTTGCTCCATACAGGATCTTGAGTCTCTAATAATCTTTTTCAATAATTGAGCATTGTTTGTGTGTTGGCATTCAAATATTCTGTTACATCTCTCCTTCCACATCCACCAAATAGTGCATCTGAAAGTAACCTTTGCCAATTGTGTTAGAGGCCCTTTTCTTGATAAACATTGCATGAGGTCGCTTAGTTCTTGGTGCAAGTTTGGTTACGGCAGTCTATTGAGTTCAAATGGCTGGAGAATCTCCTTCCATATCCATTTTGTATAAACACAAGCAAAATAGAGGTGGTCAACAGTTTCTTCTTGTTGCATACAAAGGGAGCGTCGGTTAACATGATAGATACCTCTTCCTTTCATATTGTCTATTGTCGGTAGTTTATTGAGAAGAGCCTGCCATGTACATAAGGAATGTCTTTGTGATCCCGGTCGATCCCATGTCCAACTGCTTGGGACCCACTTGTTATTTCTTTGCCTAATTTGATTCCATGCGGATGTGGCACTAAATTTGCCATTGTCATGAGGCCAAATAAGTATATCTGAAGAGTTGTTCCTGATTGGAATAGCTATAATAGTCGGCCAAAGTGATAACATTTCGGGAGAAATAGGATTAGGGAGACACCAAGCACCGTTAGCAATGAACTCATAAACCTTCCAATCTTTGGGAGCCCCAAGATCTTTTCGTATTCTGTCACCATATAATTGAAATATACTTTTCCCATTTACCCAAGGATCAAACCACGTATTTGTACTAGTACCAGAAGAGATTGCATAGGAAATGTGTTTGATTAGCCAATTCCTTGCCTTTAAAATTCCTTTCCAAGCTGCAGAGTGGTATGTTCTTGTTGAAATTTCCCAGATTGATTCCTTTGAAAGATACCTAGCAGAAACCCAATGTGACCATAAGGAACATTTGTTTTGCAAAAGATCCCACAATTGCTGTACCAGACAAGCTTGATTCCAATCTCTAATATTTCTCAAGTTTAGCCCCCCTTCATCTTTCGGTTTGCAAATGCTATCCCAGTTTTCCATATGCATTGCCTTATCATTTGTGCCATTCCAGAAGAAGTTCATTAATAACCGTTCAATATCATGGAGAAGTCCAGCAGGCAGAAGAAATGCATTACACCAATATATAGAGTAGGAGTGCAATACCGAACGGATGAGTTCGAGTCGTCCTGCTTTTGATAGAAACCTATTTTTCCAAGAAGAAATTCTATTCTTTATTTTTTGCAAGATAGGCTGACAATGGGTTTTGTGAATGCCTGTGGATATGAGCGGGAGACCCAAATAAGGAACTGGCAAGCTTCCCTCACTAACCCCCAAAGTTTGCACAATAAAGACCTTATCCTCAACGTAAGGGCTCATATATACTTTACTTTTCGCATGATTTAACTGAAGTCCAGAAACAATACCAAAGTCATTCATAATAGTAGCCAGGTTCTTTACTGAAGTTTGTTCATTTTGAAGAAAGATAAGTAAGTCATCTGCAAATGTTATATGTGATATATGAACAGAACCAGCAATGGGTACCTTAATGCTGTCATTTAAGACTGCGTGTTCTAACATACAGCTAAGTCCTTCCATTGCAATAGTAAAAAGATACGGAGATAGTGGATCACCTTGTCGGATGCCATTCGTGCTCCCAAAAAAACCAATAGGTGAGCCATTAAAGAGTATCAAAAACTTTGGAGATTCCAGGCAAGATTGAATCCAATTAACCCATTGCTGTGGGAAGTTCATATCGAGGAGCATCTTATAGATAAACTTCCTATTAACTGAATCAAAGGCTTTCCGTAAATCAACTTTAAAACAGATTTTTGTCCCTCTTGCTTTTGAATGCAAATCTTTGACCAAGTCATTAGTAAGCAAAATGTTATGATGTATACTTCTCCCTTTGATGAAAGCAGCTTGATTTGGGCTAATAATCTTGTGTATTACCTTTTGCATTCTATTTGCCAATACTTTGGAGATGATCTTGTAAACAAAGTTGCATAATGATATGGGTCGATAGTTCTCTAGTGAATCAGCCCCTGCATTCTATTCCTTCTCTTTTGATAAGCAATTGATGAATCTTTTCTGCAGCCTTTGAGCAGCAACTTGGAGGCAGGAACCCCTATAGAGTTCCAAGGAGGCCGATCCCCTAAAGAGATCAACCCCAAGTTTAGAATCTACAAGGGTTCTATCAGTGTCCTATTAGGAGTTAGGGTTTAGAAGCCCTATAAATAGTCATGTATTCCTCCTCTTTTCATAAGCAATAGATGAATCTTTTCTGCAGCCTTTAAGCAGCAACTTGGAGGGAGGAACCCTTATAGAGTTCCAAGGAAGTTGATCTCCTAAAGAGATCAACCCCAAGTTTAGAATCTACAAGGATTCTAACACCTAGTATTAGAGCAGCATTCTTGGCATCTCGCTACCCTTCCACAGCTATCCATTAGCCCTCCACAGTCGTCCAAAGCAATTCCCACAATTGCTTAAAAGATCATCGCCAAATTCCATCATCATCTCCACCACCGTAGATCATCCTTTGATCTCCCCGTAAATTGCAATAGGTTTTGGTTTCCTACCTTACTATTGCTGCAATTTAGTTATCTTTATTTGGAAATCCAAAAAAAAAATAATTGTCCCTATGTTGCTGCATAAACTTTTTGTAGTAAAATTTTCATCTCTACGATGAAAGATACATTGCAGAATTTCAGCCGCATAGCACAATCTGATTGATCTTGCTATTGCATTTTTTCTATCCAAATCTCTATGAATTTTTTATAATAGCTTTGACACTTCCTAACAGCAGATTTTCATTTAGTTTTGTTAAAAAATTCTCAATATAAACCATTAATCTTTTACGTATAATCTGCTATACTTGAAAATCTGCACTGTAAAATTTCAGTCATATAGCATTGTTTGTTTGATCTTGATACTATATTTTTTCTATCCAAATCTCTACAAAATTTTTTTGATAGATTTGACACTTCCTAATAGTAGATTTCCCTTTGGTTTTATCAAAAAATTCTCAATATAAACTACTGATATTTTATGTCCAATCTGCTATACTTGAAAATCTGTGCTGCAGAAAATTTCAGCCGCATATTGTTGCCTTAACCCATCTATTTGCAATATTTTTTGAATGAAATTTCTTATACACTTCATAGATCATATTGGCTTCCATCTAAGATTAATCTATTGAGAAATTCATCTCTAAAAATGATTTTGTGTTGTTACAAATTTTCATCGTAAACCATTGAAATTTTTTGACGAGAATTCTGCTATCGTAAATTGCACCAATTTCCTTGCTGTTATACTGCCAAAATTTTCTTAATAAAAGTAGACATCATTGCTGTCATATAAACTATGATTTTGCTATCAATTCCCTCCTCAAATCTCTCAAGTTTTTGGTGGAAATTTTGTCGAGAAACCGCTGTTTCTTCGACGACAATTCTACTCTTACAAGATAGCACATACTTGCTACAACTTCCACTGATTTCTATCAAATGTTTGCTGCCATCTACCACAGATCCAAAACTTTCATCCACAACCCTAAAACTCCACTAGATCACACCCTCAAACTGCACCCCAAACAGCCACAAAACAAGGCCTAAACCACAGCCTACATCCACCAATCCACTAACCCTTTCGACCATCACCTCTCTCAACCTATACATGCCTTTAACCCGACAACAAAAGAGAGATCTTAACATCATAGATTTGGTAGAATATACTATGGCATTTGAGGATATAATCAATACTAAATTCGAAGCCTTCGAGGCACGAATGGAGGATAAGATTCGGACGCTCTTTACCGAATTCAGATTGGGTCGACCATTAAGCCCGAAGAAATCACATCAAGGAGAGAGCTTTGCCCAATCACACCAAGCCTGAAAAGATGACTTCCAAGGGAGGGGAGGCTCTATGATCGACCCCAACTATCCATGCATAAGGGTGGACTTCCCTAGATGGGAAGAAGAAGACCCGATTGGTTGGATCTCGCGCGCGGAGCGGTATTTTTGGTACCACAAAATCGCGGACGCATCTATGGTGAAAATTGCAACTATACATCTTGAAGGGGATGCCATACAATGGTTTGACTGGTTTGAACACACTCATGAAGGCCTCTCATGATGATAATTCAAAGGACTACTGATCCGCTTCGGACCAACCGATTATGAGAACATTGACGGGCAACTAGCAAAGATCCGATAAACCTCCACCATTCAGGAGTACCAAACCAGGTTTGAAAGATTATCTAATCAAACTTGTGATTAGTCTCAAAAACAGCTATTGGGGACCTTCATTGAGGGCTTGAAGCCGGAGATCTAGGGAGAAGTTAAAGCGTAACAACCGTACATGCTTAATTACCCAAAGAGAACTCCAGACGCAGCCAAGTGCCATTATTAATCGATATATCATGACTCGACGACGACGACCCACTAATGAAGTGCTAATATAGTGGACGAACCTACCAATAGAAGATGCCACTTTACCACGGACAAACTTCTAAATAAGATGTTTGATGTAATGCTTATGTATGTCCGTGTCTTTTGGCATATTCATGCCTTGTACAGCATGTAGAGGGGCGGCCGAAGGCTTAATAGTCCCATTTTAGTTAGGTTGGTGGCCTCTTTAGGCTTGTAAATAAAGGTTGTGTCATGTGGACACGTGTGAGAGATTTTTGATCTATAATGGACCATTTTACCCTTTGTTGTGCAATTGTTCAGAGCTTGTAAAGTCTATTTGTAATTTGCATTGTCTATGAAGTGTTTTTCAGAGATGTTTGCTTGTGGATCTCGATTGAGGCGTTCTCTCTAACCTATTCTCTCTCTTGTGGGTCCTAAGGGACATGGGAGGCTTCGGGAAGGCTGGCCTTTGCGGACGGACACGCAAGGGTGCCGCACAACATAGGCAAAACCAGCTAAGTCCGTGACAGATGGTATCAGAGCGGGATAAGCACTCATAGAAATACTTAGCATGCAAACGTAGGGGACCTAGCGGGGCTACGTTGTGGGCAGTCAACATACGTGTGACCGTTTGGGGGAAAACAGGCATGGAAATGTAGGTAAAAGGAGTCGCTCGGAGGAGCGGGCATCTGACATTGGCATTCAGAGGAATGGCCAACCCTTCGCGCAAGAGGCAACATGAGAATAGGCAAGCTTGGAAGAATTTGGAGCGCACAAAGGTTGGGATGGTTGAGTTTGAGCTACGGCTCAACGTTGACAACTATACTTGATGGTGCTCAAGGCAAGCGAGGCGCTTGGTAAAGGATGAGACCATGCAAGGTGGAATGAGTTGCTCAGCGATCGAAAGAGTTGTGCAAAGCTCACAAAGGTGAGGGGAATTGCTAACTCAAAGAATTCGGTACTCACGCATGGGGTTGTATGTGGACAATGGAATGTTCATGGCCATCCCAAGGCGACCAAAACTCAGCGCCATGGAGCATTGAAACTTTCTCTTCAGCATGTGAAGGATATGTCCGTAGGAGGCTGAAGTATGCAACGAGTTCAGCATGTTGCTAGGCCTTGAGTGGTGCAGCGGGGGCTGTATTGACGTGGAGTCGTAATCTAGCAAGTGCGTTTGCAGGAGGCAGAATAATGCACATGTTGTTCAGCAGATCGGAGTAGTCCAAGGGGATAGTGGTCTCCGAAACGAAGAGAGATGTTGCTCCAATGGGACAATTATCCAGGAGGGATAAGTCCCGGCTCTCCAAAGGGAGGAATATGTGGGACAGACCTCACAAGTTGAGGAGGAGTACCTTAACAAACAACAACTCCACGAAGCTCAATGGACTGAGCAAGCGGCGAGGAGTTGTTGCATGATCTCGCTCGAGAGAATGCATTGGTGGATGCATTACGAGATCAAGTGGGGAAGCGACCCAAAGCAACCCAAATGAAGGCATACTTGGAGTCGATATGGAGATCGGACTCAAGGGAGGGCTGACCCGTGGAATGGTGGGCGCGAGGGCCACCATCGACTCAATGCAAAAACGAGGAGCGGAGCAACTTGGGTGTAACTTGGCGAAGTACCCAAGCCACATGAAGGGAGCCAGCATAGAAGTTGGAACATGGAGCGGAGGCAAAGTGCTTTCCTTAGATAGAGGTCAAGGACATGAACTCTTGCAGAGGCAAGAGTAGAATCATGTTGTTCCATGGGTTCTTCATTCTGACGAAGTGGACTTATCTTGCATGGTGCCAAAGACGAAAGGAGCTTCTGGGCACATGTACCTTATCTCGAAGAAGCATTTGACGGAGGAACTAATGCGACTCAATTTACGGAGGTGAAATTGGGTTCAGAAGGCCTTAGCATAGGGCAAGAGGACTCAGAGGTGGGTACTCTTGAAGAATATGCCATAGTTTTGCCATTCAAGTTGCCATGAAGGAAGTGTTGCGTAGCGGAGATTGTGCTGGTAGGGGCAGAGGCCCAGGATCCAGACAATGGTGCACAAATTACAGTGAAGTCGGTGGACTTCGGGAGTGTTAGAACCCTTGCAGATTCTAAACTTGGGGTTGATCTCTTTAGGGAATCGGCCTCCTTGGAACTCTATAGGGGTTCCTCCCTCCAAGTTGCTGCTCAAAGGCTGCAGAAAAGATTCATCTATTGCTTTTGAAAGAGAAGGAATACATGGCTATTTATAGGGCTTCTAAACCCTAACTCCTAATAGGACTCCTACTCAAGACTCCTATTCCCTTACAACTCCTAATTCTTCTCTAAGAAAAAACCTCCTAACAGAATGTCCCTCTCAATTAGGACTCTCCTAGCTAGAGTCCTTGTTGAATCTCGTATTATGATGATGAAACCAATTGATAATTATGTTTATGTTTAATTGCATTTTGAGTGATGCAGGTCTACTCGATCAGGATTAGACAATTAAGGCAGGAGGAATTGACGTTGCGCCGGAGGAGCTCACGTTCGGATATTGGATGGCAGAAGGCTTCGGACGTCGGGCATCGGGCCAAGAGCAGAATTGCGCCAAGGATATCGACGTTGCGGAGGCCAACCGCTGATTGGGCAATAAACCGCAAGAGAGGATGATGCACCGAAGAATCGGACGAAGCGCCAACCAATGACGTGCCGGGCAACAAAATATAAATTCACGTTGTAATAATTGTCTAGATCGGAGTAGAGTTTTAGCTTATGTGTGTAGGATTAACAACGATAATGACGAAGACATAAAGCAAAACAAAGTGTCGGAGTCAAGCACGAAGGATTCATTGCGAGTTCGAGAGTTCGACGGAAGTCCGAAGGTTCCTCGGGAATGTTGCCGGAACTAGCCGAGAATGAGTTGGGAGCTTGCCGAAGGGTTTTTCGGAAGCTCGCCGGAAGGTTCATTGGAAGTTCACAGAGCTCGCCAAAAAAGATCGGAGCTTGCCGAAGAAGCTCGTTGGAACTCGTCAAGATCAAATCGTGAAGTCTAGGAGCTTGCCGGGAGTCCGCAGAATGGTTTACGAGAGTTTATCGGAAAAACGTCGGAAGTTCGCTGGAAGAAGTCTTGACTTACGGACTTTGTAATAGCTTAGAAGATGTCTTTAAATTCGTAGTTAGCATGTTAATTAGGGTTAGGATTAGGTGTTAATCCTATAACCCAAGTAGGGGCCAATTGTGCCCGAGTTCGGACTGGTTTGGGCTAAGTTTGGAGCTCAACCAGTGAGCTGAATTGGCCTAGGCGGTGGCACCGCCCAGCACCTGAGAGCTGGGCGGTGGCACCGCTTGACTGGGCGGTGGAACCGCCCAGCACTGTATGTCTGACAGTGATAGGCGGTGGCACCGCCAGCCTCGGAAACCCAAGAGAATTCAAATTTTGGATCCCAAATTTGAATCATCTTGGGGCCTACAAATACCCCTCAATTCTCAACAGAGAATTCAACCTTTTGAGAAGCTAGAAGTTGAGAAAAGCTTTAGGAAAAGTCTTGTTTTCAATAGCTTAAGTGTTCACCTCCTTTCTTTTCATTGAAATCTTTGTAAAAGGGTGAACCACTTGTAAGTGGTTGTAAGAGGGGTGTAAGAAGGAGGTTGATCTTCGCCTAGTAAAGGAAGATCATCAGTGGATGCCGGTGGCCTCGACGGAAGAGGAATCGGAGGAGTGGATGTAGGTCACGATTGACCAAACCACTATAAACTATCGTCTTCTCTAGTTTGCATTTTATTCTTGCCATTTACATACTGCAAACTACTTTACTTAGTCACTAAGCTTCCATACGCTTCTAAGTTATTAAGCTTTTCAAGTTCGATTTTTTATCGTACGAAAGATTTTGTCAAAACCGACGTTTTAATCCGCTGCACTAATTCACCCCCCCCCCTCTTAGTGCCGCTCCGATCCAAACAATTGGTATCAGAGCCACGTTTTTTCTACCTTGGTTTAACACCCAAATAGAAATGGCTCTTTACGGCTTTCAAGAGGGTCACTCTCTCATTTGTCCTCCCTTTTTCAATGGGACGGACTACACTTTTTGGAAAACTCGAATGAGAGTTTTCTTACTTTCTTTGGATTTGAATTTATGGCAAATAGTCAAAAATGGATTTGAAATGTCTTCTCTTCCAATGAACCATTGGAATGATTTGGAGAAGAAGATGTTTTCTTTAAACGCAAAGGCTATGAATGCCTTATTTTGTGCTTTGGACAAAAATGAGTTCAATCGGGTTTCTTTGTGCGAAACGACTTTCGACATATGGCACACTCTTGAAATCACACACGAAGGCACTTCTAGAGTCAAAGATTCGAAAATCAACATTTTAATGCATGATTTTGAGCTTTTTCGAATGAAGCCGAGTGAAACCATTGTTGACATGTACACCCATTTTACGGATGTCGTAAATGGTTTACAAGCTCTTGGCAAATGTTTCTCGAATTTTGAACTTGTTAGTAAAGTTTTATGATCACTTTCTAAAGCTTGGGAATCAAAAGTAACGGCAATACAAGAAACAAAAGATTTAAATATTTTTTCACTTGAAGAACTTATCGACTCATTGATGACATATGAAATGGTGCGCAATGCACATGATGAACACAATGAACACTTGAACCACCTTCCAAAGAATAGGAAGGATTTGAAACTCCGGACAAATGAATACCACTTGAGCGATGACTCAAGTGATGAGGACAATGATGAACTTGAACTTCGAACACTAACTCTTAATAAGTTCATTAAACAAAAATCTAAAATAAACAATGAACTTGAACAGAGGAAGAGGCCAAAGAAGACGAAGGCAACCAAGGATGAATCAAAAACTTTCAAAGGTGAAACGGCGAATTGGGCTTTGATGGGCTTCGACTACAAGGTAAGTACCTCAACTCTCTTGAATTATTTTGAAATTACTTGAAGTGTTTCATGAGTACTTAATTTAGAATAGGAAATAAAAAATTGTTTTTCAAAAATTATATCATGTTTATCTTTTTAGCATCTTTGAAAAATTAAAAAATTTGATCATGAAAAGTATATTGCTAAGGTTTCATGCATGTTATGTTTTTGAAATATTGAATGGTGTATGCAACATTATGGATGATAGTTATATGATATGTGATAATGCTTAGGATTAATCCATGAATGTGTATTTTGATGATTTTCATAGTAACCTTCAATGATAATGCATGGTTTTTATATGGAAGGCTTGATGATTTTTTTTTAAACCTTGTCTTTGGTTTTCAAACATGATGTATGTTTTTGACAAAAGAACAAAACTTGAGCTTGCTAATATAAAGTCAATCACATAAATTAAAACTAAAGAAGTTTTATTTATCTATAAGAATCATTCAAAATTATATTCAATGAAACCATTGCATAATGATGTAATGAAAATATTAAACATTTTGAAACCATATTTTAGTGTCATGCATAATGATCATGCTTAATAAATTTCGAAATTATGCATATGAATCTTGTGATTTATGGATTATTGATTTTTACCATTATGAAAGTTCCTTATTAATCTTTGTTGTAATAAATCTTACACTTTCGGTTTTAAACATTATACATGTTTTTATTTGGTATAAGTGAAATAAAATCATATGAATTGAAACAACTAAAAAGAGGAAAATATTTTTTTCTCTATCCTATGTTTATTATGATAAATCTATGTTTATTATGTAGTTGCGGCGACGACTGTAGCGGCGACCAGATCTCGGGCGACGCTGTAGCGGCGGCGACCAGATCTAGGGCGACGGTACTGTTGCGGCGACGAAACTGTAGCGGCGACCAGATCTAGGGCGACGCTGTAGCGGCGGCGACACTGTAGGGCGACGGTACTGTTGCGGCGATGACTATAGCGGCGACTAGATCTCGGGCGACGCTGTAGCGGCGGCGACACTGTAGCGGCGACCAGATCTAGGGCGACGCTGTAGCGGCGACCAGATCTAGGACTGTTGTGGTGATCGGATCTCCTGCAGCATCAGCTTCTCCCTAAGGGCGACGAGACCAAATCTCCCTAGGGCGACGGTACTGTAGCGGCGATCTGATATACTGCAGCGGTGGCTTTTCCCTATGGCGACGATTCTGTAGCGGCGACCAGAAAAGGGATCAAACATGGCAGCGACGGCCCCTAAGGCTGGCGACGGTGGTGGGAGGGTTGAAACGATGGCAAGGCTCCCTACCGCTACCCCCCGAGTTGCTCTTCCACCATATCCTTTCCAGAGAGAAACTCCTTCGACGAAGCAGCATCGAAGCAGGTCGCGCTCTAGATCGCGGTAGCCTGCTCTCATTTCCAATGATCCTCGGCCTTGGACTAGCCTCTTCAAGGCTCCGGTTGGAAGTCCAGATCTAAGCTTGGAATTCATTACTCCAGAAGTTCAGGCTGATAAGAAGATTGCTGTATATGAGACTGCTGATTCAGTAGAGCTTATTGAGACATGGTCTATGTTGATTGTTGGCTATGTGGTAGGTCTCAAAACTTCTTATTTCCCACTATCCTCATTTATCAAAACTCGATGGGGATTATCGTCATTTGATCTTCATATGTTGGAGAACGGATTCTTTGTTTGCAAGTTATACTCTGAAGAAGATCTGCAACGAATCCTCGAAGGATTCTGGACTATCCGCAGTCATCCAATGATTCTACGACGTTGGTCTCCTGATGTCCGTTTGGAGTTAGATAGCCTACAGTCTATTCCATTATGGGTATCCTTTCAAGGACTGCCTTTACATCTTCGGAGTCGACGTTTTATAGCAAAGTTATGCAGCACTCTGGGACAGCCACTCTACATTGACAAAGCAACAGCAGCTCAGACGAGATTAGCATTTGCACGAGCATGTGTGCTGGTTTCTTCCGATGAAGATCTTCCTAACGAGGTTTTCTATCATGATCTTGATGGGAACACTCGGAAGGTGCATGTCTCATATTCCTGGAAGCCACAACGATGTCAGCGTTGCTTTTCTTTTGGTCATGCAAATGGAGCTTGTCAACAAACCCCAAAACCAACCACAAAGGTCTATCGACCATGTCAAGTGCCTCAGCAACAATCTTCTCTAATGGCGGTAGCACCGATGGTGGCAAAAACTATTGAGCACTCCGACTCGCAAGGAAAGCACCGCGGACAGAAGGACAATTCCAAAACTTTATCTCTTCCTATAATGTCAGAGCCTTCCACAACAGAGGTTTCCCAAGGAGAAACATAAGTCAGGAACTTCATCTCTTCCAATACCATCGGATCCATCTACAATCGCTCAACGAACTCAGGTCCAAGCAAATATCGCCAACAAGGATATTCTTCCTCAACAAACTTAGGCCTCAACAAACATCGCCAACAAGGATATTCTGTCTCAATAAACTCATGCCCCAACAAACCTCTCTAGCCAGGCTGCTCCAATAAGTACTATCCAGGATATTGTGCTGCAACAATCTTATCGAGCTTCAACAAACCCTGCCAATCAAGACCGCATGATTCAAGGTACTTTAAAGTTTAAAAATCTGTAAGCTGTGGATGAAGTGGATAAATATAGGAATAAAGCCATAAAAGGTAAGGATATTGTGCAGGAGGAAAATACAAAACCGAAAGATAAGAAAAAGGATGGTACAATCCATCCAAAGTCGTAGGATGTATTCCTTACTACCTTTTCATTTGTTTATTACTAATGAAGATAACATGCTGGAATGTTCGCGGACTTAATAAGCCGGAGAAATGTCGGGAGCTCAACAGAATAATCAAGTCTGCCGCATGTGATATTGTTATTCTAGTGGAAACGAAAATTAAACAATCGCGCGTTCAAGCTCAAAAGAATTTAATATGGCCGGACGCAGAATTGTTTACCAATGACTCAAATGAAACTTTTGGTAGAATATGGGTCTTATGGCATCCTAACTCTATTAATGCTTGGTTTATTTCTGCTACTGATCAATTCATTCATCTTAAGGTAGAGGATAAAAAGAATGGCTGTCAATTCAATCTCACTAGTATATATGCTTCAAACAGTATGCAAGAAAGAAATACTCTTTGGTCTGACCTGACTAGTATTGTAAATGGCTGTCTCAATGTACCTTGGATTGTTCTTTGAGTCTTTAATACTGTTCGGTACACAAATAAAAAAGAGGGGGGTAGACAACTTTCAGAAAGCCAGCTTCAAAGTTTTAATGATTACATTGACACTGCAGCATTGTTTGACATGAAATCTGTGGGTAATTGTCTCTCCTGGAGTAATCAAGATGCTGCTAACAGAAAAATAATGGCTCGACTTGATAGGTGTTTGATTAATCATGAATGGTTAACAGTTTACCCAGGTTCACTTCTTGAGTATGATGCTCCTTTGTTTTCTGACCATTCTTTAATGTATATACACGTAGAAAAATCGACACCAAGAGGCAAGAAACCGTTTAGATTCTTTCATATGTGGAGTACTCATCCTCAATTTCTTGATATTATCAGATCTGCTTGGAATGTTAATGTGCATGGATCCCCCCCTTACATCTTATGTCAAAAGCTCAAAGCCTGTAAAGCAGCACTAAAGGAGTGGAATACAAATACCTTTGGCAATATTAACACCAGAGTTCAATTTTGCAGAAATGAACTAATGTCATTGCAACATGAGCTGCAACTTCAGCCAAATGATGAAAATATTATCTACAAAGAGACAGAAGCCAGAAATAACTTCATGCAAGCTTTAAAACAGGAGGAAAGTTTTGCAAAGCAGAAGTCTCGACAGAATTGGCCTACACTAGGGGATTCCAATACTAAATTTTTCTATGCTTCAATTGCTACTCGAAGGGCTGTTAACCGTATCAGCAAATGCAGAGACAAAGATGATAATCTTATTGAGAATTTAGATGAGGTTAAAGCACACACAGAGCAATTTTTTTATTCCTTACTCAATCAAGCTGGGAAACCTAATAACATTCATGTGGAGCCGACTAGAACACTTGATTCGGAAGCTATTTCAATCCTCAATGCCCCAATTACAGATGACGAAATTGTATGTGTTGTCTTTAAGTCACCAAAGCACAAAAGCCCAGGTCCAGATGGATTTCCAGCTGAATTTTACCAAACTGCTTGGTCTATTATTGGAAATGATGTGATCAAGGCTTGCCAAGATTTCTTCACTTCAGGTCATATTCTTAGAGAGATTAATTGCACTTTTATTTCTTTAATTCCGAAGAATGCAGGGGCAGATTCACTGGAAAACTATCGACCCATATCATTATGCAACTTTGTTTACAAGATCATCTCCAAAGTATTGGCAAATAGAATGCAAAAGGTAATACACAAGATTATTAGCCCAAATCAAGCTGCTTTCATCAAAGGGAGAAGTATACATCATAACATTTTGCTTGCTAATGACTTGGTCAAAGATTTGCATTCAAAAGCAAGAGGGACAAAAATCTGTTTTAAAGCTGATTTACGGAAAGCCTTGGATTCAGTTAATAGGAAGTTTATCTATAAGATGCTTCACGATATGAACTTCCCACAGTAATGGGTTAATTGGATTCAATCTTGCCTGGAAACTCCAAAGATTTCGATACTCTTTAATGGCTCACCTATTGGTTTTTTTGGGAGCACGAATGGCATCCGACAAGGTGATCCACTATCTCCGTATCTTTTTACTATTACGATGGAAGGACTTAGCTGTATGTTGGAACACGCAGTCTTAAATGGCAGCATTAAGGTACCCATTGCTGGTTCTGTTCATATATCACATATAACTTTTGCAGATGACTTACTATATTTCTCCAAAATGAACCAACTTCAGTAAAGAACCTGGCTACTATTATGAATGACTTTGGTATGGTTTCTGGACTTCAGTTAAATCATGCGAAAAGTAAAGTATATATGAGCCCTTACGTTGAGGATAAGGTTTTTATTACGCAAACTTTGGGGGTTAGTGCGGGAAGCTTGCCAGTTCCTTATTTGGGTCTCCCGCTCATATCCACAAGCATTCACAAAACCCATTGTCAGCCTATCTTGCAAAAAATAAAGAATAAAATTTCTTCTTGGAAAAATAGGTTTCTATCAAAAGCAGGACGACTCGAACTCATCCGTTCGGTATTGCACTCCTACTCTATATATTGGTGTAATGCATTTCTTCTACCTGCTAGACTTTTCCATGATATTGAACGGTTATTAATGAACTTTTTCTGGAATGGCACAAATGATAAGGTAATGCATATGGTAAATTGGGATAGCATTTGCAAACCGAATGATGAAGGGGGGCTAAACTTGAGAAATACTAGAGATTGGAATCAAGCTTGTATGGTACAGCAATTGTGGGATCTTTTGCAAAATAAATGTTTCATATGGTCACATTGGGTTTCTGCTAGGTATCTTTCAAAGGAATCAATCTGGGAAATTTCAACAAGAACATACCACTCTGCAGCTTGGAAAGGAATTTTAAAGGCAAGGAATTGGCTAATCAAACACATTTCCTATGCAAATGAATGATGATTTTTCTCTTGAATATAACTTGTGATATTTTTTTTATATAAATCATCATTTTGATTTCTCGACTTTCAATACATGAGATCGATCTTCTACGATTTTACTTGATATTCTCTTGAGAGGAGATTTTCTAAATGAATCATGATTTTTCCTTGTGAGTTCTTGGAGTTATTACTTGATTTTTCTTTTAAAACAAGATCTCTTCTTTGTACTCCTATGATTTTTCTTGATATTTTATTTAAAGAAGATATTTACTATATGAATCATGTCTTTTGGTATTCAAATTATTTTATCCTTCATGACATGATTTCTTTGTATTTATGGCTTGCATGGCTTGAAATGTTTTGGTATAATGCATGCAATGATGAAATATTCATAAAGTTAAAATGATTTATGGAATACTTATGATAATGATGTACATGATGTATTTATTTTATATGATGTGTATCATGAATGCTTTAAATGATGAATATTTGGTATCATGATCAACATGTTGATAAATGCTTAAAAATTTTAATGTTTGAGTATCATGTATGATATTCTTATTAAAGATGATTGATTTATTTTTTCGGTATCGTGCATGAAAAATAAGGTTATTGAAATTTTGTATGTTTTAATTTGAATATATAATGATACACAAATAATAATGATACTTACCTTTGTCATAATATGAAAATTGATATAAGAGTCTTCCCTTCTTTTTGACAATGACAAAGGGGAGCAAGAATTTCTAGCGTGGACATTATGAAAAGAGGCAAACTAACTAGCTTGCACAATTCAAGATGAAAGCAAAAATTGCACTTCTCAAAAGAGAAGATGCAAATGTAACATTTGCCAAATTGTTTGCTTGCCTCATGTAAAACATTATCTCTTGCTAGTTTGGCATTTTTGCTAGCTTGTATGTTGCAAAACTTGATCACTTTTTCAAACATTTTTTTTTTTTGGTAAGTAAAAGTAAATTGATTATGTGTAAAGTTTCTACAAAGAGCTTTATCTATACAAGTCATAGACAAAGCCAAGTAAGTAACTCATAGTTATGACTACACATGCTGTAGACTATAACTCCGAATTACAATCATCAAAGAAAATGTTTATCCAGATATATCAAGAAGTACCATACTCCTTTGTTTACAGCATGATTAATCTGGGTAAACTGTTAACCATTCATGATTAATCAAACACCTATCAAGTCGAGCCATTATTTTTCTGTTAGCAGCACCTTGATTACTCCAGGAGAGCCAATTACCCACAGATTTCATATCAAACAATGCTGCAGTGTCAATGTAATCATTAAAACTTTGAAGCTGGCTTTCTGAAAGTTGTCTACCCCCCTCTTTTTCATTTGTGTACCGAACAGTATTAAAGTCTCCAAGAATAATCCAAGGTACATTGAGACAGCCATTTACAATATTAGTCAGGTCAGACCAAAGAGTATTTCTTTCTTGCATACTGTTCGAAGCATATATGCCAGTGAAATTGAATTGACAGCCATTCTTTTTATTCTCTACCTTAAGATGAATGAATTGATCAGTAGTAGAAATAAACCAAGCATTAATAGAGTTAGGATGCCATAATACCCATATTCGACCAAAAGATGAATGAATTGCTTACACTTTGCAAAGAAAGCAAAAATGACACTTCTAGAAGAAAGAGCTTGTTATTTTGAACATCACAAGCTTGCCTATCTTAAGAAACAAAAATTACAAAAGTGCTATCTTGCCTATCTCAAGAAGCAAAACTTGCAACTTGCACATTGTAATAGGAACCAAGAATTATGAGCTTACACAAGAAAGGTATCTTGCATTTGCTTTCAAAATTTTTGCTAGCTTGTATATTGTGAAACTTACATATCGTAAAAATTGCTAGCTTGTAGTCTAAAGAGAAGCAAAAAGTCGCTATCTCAAAAGAAGCAAATTTGCTATCTTGCCTATCTTAAGAGGCAAAAATGCTAACTTGCATATCTAGCAAAACTTGACAAATTTGCATATTTCAAGAAGCAAGAGTTGCTTTCTTGAACATCTCAATATTGCTAGCTTGCAAGATGTAGAACTTGATATCTTGAACATTACCAAAAGTGCTATCTTGTATGCTGTAAAACTTGCATATCTAAAACATGAAAGCTTGAATGTCCTAAGCATGATACATTACTTTCTAAATTTTCTAGCTTCAAAACTGCATGATGATAAAACTTAATATTATGTTTTTCATGCAATGAGTTGAACTTATATTACAAACACAAAGAATAGTTGTACTTCTCCTTTTTGTTGATGACAAAGGGGGAGAAGTATGTTTTTTTTTGTAAGTAAAAGTAAATTGATTATGTGTAAAGTTTCTACAACTAGCTTTATCTATACAAGTCATAGACAAAGCCAAGTAACTCATAGAGTGCGAATGCGATAGTTATTACTACACATGCTGTAGACTATAACTCCTAATTATAATCAATATAGAAAATGTTTATCCAGATATATCAAAACTACCTGTGGGTACATAATTTGGCATCATTCCCAAGATCTTTAGCTCATAGCAAAATTAAATTTGATACAAATATCTTTTTCTCTTTGGGTAAAGTGCTCCGTTTTGAGATCTTGCTCCATACAGGATCTTGAGTCTCTAATAATCTCTTTCAATAGCTGAGCATTGTTTGTGTGTTGGCATTCAAAGATTCTGTTACATCTCTCTTTCCACATCCACCAAATAGCGCATCTGAAAGTAACCTTTGCCAGTTGTGTTAGAGGCCCTTTTCTTGAGAAACAATGCATGAGGTCACTTAGTTCTTTGTGCAAGTTTGGTTGCGGCAGTCTATTGAGTTCAAATCGCTGGAGAATCTTCTTCCATATCCATTTTGTATAATCACAAGCAAAATAGAGGTGGTCAACAGTTTCTTCTTGTTGCATACAAAGGGAGCATCGGTTAACATGATAGATACCTCTTCTTTTCATATTGTCTATTGTCGGTAGTTTATTGAGAAGAGCCTGCCATGTACATAAGGAATGTCTTTGTGATCCCGGTCGATCCCATGTCCAACTGCTTGGGACCCACTTGTTATTTCTTTGCCTAATTTGATTCCATGCGGATGTGGCATTAAATTTGCCATTGTCATAAGGCCTAATAAGTATATTTGAAGAGTTGTTTCTGATTGGAATAGCTATAATAGTCGACCAAAGTGATAACACTTCGGGAGAAATAGGATTAGAGAGACACCAAGCACCGTTAGCAATGAACTCAGAAACCTTCCAATCTTTGGGAGCCCCAAGATCTTTGCGTATTCTGTCACCATATAATTGAAATATACTCTTCCCATTTACCCAAGGATCAAACCACATATTAGTACTAGTACCAGAAGAGATTGCATAGGAAATGTGTTTGATTAGCCAATTCCTTACCTTTAAAATTCCTTTCCAAGCTACAGAGTGGTATGTTCTTATTGAAATTTCCCAGATTGATTCTTTTGAAAGATACCTAGCAGAAACCCAATGTGACCATAAGGAACATTTATTTTACAAAAGATCCCACAATTGCTGTACCAGACAAGCTTGATTCCAATCTCTAGTATTTCTCAAGTTTAGCCCCCCTTCATCTTTCGGTTTGCAAATGCTATCCCAATTTACCATATGCATTGCCTTATCATTTGTGCCATCCCAGAAAAAGTTCATTAATAAACGTTCAATATCATTGAGAAGTCCAGCAGGCAAAAGAAATGCATTACACCAATATATAGAGTAGGAGTGCAATACCGAACGGATGAGTTCGAGTCGTCCTGCTTTTGATAGAAACCTATTTTTTCAAAAAGAAATTCTATTCTTTATTTTTTGTAAGATAGGCTGACAATGGGTTTTGTGAATGCCTGTGGATATGAGCGGGAGACCCAAATAAGGAACTGGCAATAAAAACCTTATCCTCAACGTAAGGGCTCATATATACTTTACTTTTCGAATGATTTAACTGAAGTCCAGAAACCATACCAAAGTCATTCATAATAGTAGCCAGGTTCTTTACTGAAGTTGGTTCATTTTGGAGAAAAATAAGTAAGTCATATGCAAAAGTTATATGTGATATATGAACAGAACCAGCAATGGGTACCTTAATGCTGCCATTTAAGACTGCGTGTTCCAACATATAGCTAAGTCCTTCCATCGCAATAGTAAAAAGATACGGAGATAGTGGATCACCTTGTCGGATGCCATTCGTGCTCCCAAAAAAACCAATAGGTGAGCCATTAAAGAGTATCGAAAACTTTGGAGTTTCCAGGCATGATTGAATACAATTAACCCATTGCTGTGGGAAGTTCATATCGAGAAGCATCTTATAGATAAACTTCCTATTAACTGAATCAAAGGCTTTCCGTAAATCAGCTTTAAAACAAATTTTTGTCCCTCTTGCTTTTGAATGCAAATCTTTAACCAAGTCATTAGCAAGCAAAATGTTATGATGTATACTTCTCCCTTTGATGAAAGCAGCTTGATTTGGGCTAATAATCTTGTGTATTACCTTTTGCATTCTATTTGCCAATACTTTGGAGATGATCTTGTAAACAAAGTTGTATAATGATATGGGTCGATAGTTCTCTAGTGAATCAACCCCTGCATTCTTCAGAATTAAAGAAATAAAAGTGCAATTAATCTCTCTAAGAATATGACCTGAAGAGAAGAAATGTTGACAAGCCTTGTTCACATCATTTCCAATAATAGACCAAGCAGTTTGGTAAAATTCAATTGGAAATCCATCTGGACCTGGGCTTTTGTGCTTTGGTGACTTAAAGACAACACATACAATTTCGTCATCTGTAATTGGGGCATTGAGGATTGAAATAGCTTCCGAATCAAGTTTTCTAGTCGGCTCCACATGAATGTTATTAGGTTTCCTAGCTTGATTGAGTAAGGAATAAAAAAATTACTCTGTGTGTGCTTTAACCTCATCTAAATTCTCAATAACATTATCATCTTTGTCTCTGCATTTGCTGATACGGTTAACAGCCCTTCGAGTAGCAATTGAAGCATAGAAAAATTTAGTATTGGAATCCCCTAGTGTAAGCCAATTCTGTCGAGACTTCTGCTTTGCAAAACTTTCCTCCTGTTTTAAGGCTTGCATGAAGTTATTTCTGGCTTCTATCTCTTTGTAGATAATATTTTCATCATTTGGCTGAAGTTGCAGCTCATGTTGCAATGACATTAGTTCATTTCTGCAAAATTGAACTCTGGTGTTAATATTGCCAAAGGTATTTGTATTCCACTCCTTTAGTGCTGCTTTACAGGCTTTGAGCTTTTGACATAAGATGTAAGGGGGGGATCCATGCACATTAACATTCCAAGCAGATCTGATAATATCAAGAAATTGAGGATGAGTACTCCACATGTTAAAGAATCTAAACGGTTTCTTGCCTCTTGGTGTCGATTTTTCTGCATGTATATACATTAATGAATGGTCAGAAAACAAAGGAGCACCATACTCAAGAAGTGAATCTGGGTAAACTGTTAACCATTCATGATTAATCAAACACCTATCAAGTCGAGCCATTATTTTTCTGTCCTTTTTTTTTTGTAAGTAAAAGTAAATTGATTATGTGTAAAGTTTCTACAAATAGCTTTATCTATACAAGTCAAAGACAAAGCCAAGTAACTCATAGAGTGCGAATGCGATAGTTATGACTACACATGTTGTAGACTATAACTCCTAATTATAATCAATATAGAAAATGTTTACCCAGATATATCAAAACTACCTGTGGGTACATAATTTGGCATCATTCCCAAGATCTTTAGCTAATAGCAAAATTAAATTTGATAAAAATATCTTTTTCTCTTTGGGTAAAGTGCTCCGTTTTGAGATCTTGCTCCAAACAAGATCTTGAGTCTCTAATAATCTCTTTCAATAACTGAGCATTGTTTTTGTACTGGCATTGTAATATTCTATTACATCTCTCCTTCCACATCCACCTATTGCGCATCTGAAAGTAACCTTTGCCAGTTGTGTTAGAGGCCCTTTTCTTCAGAAACATTGCATGAGGTCACTTAGTTCTTTGTGCAAGTTTGGTTGCGGCAGTCTATTGAGTTCAAATCGCTAGAGAATCTCCTTCCATATCCATTTTGTATAATCACAAGCAAAATAGAGGTGGTCAACAGTTTCTTCTTTTTGCATACAAAGGGAGCATCGGTTAACATGATAGATACCTCTTCTTTTCATATTGTCTATTGTCGGTAGTTTATTGAGAAGAGCCTGCCATGTACATAAGGAATGTCTTTCTGATCCCGGTCGATCCCATGTCCAACTGCTTGGGACCCACTTGTTATTTCTTTGCCTAATTTGATTCCAGGCGGATGTGGCATTAAATTTGACATTGTCATGAGGCCAAATAAGTATATTTGAAGAGTTGTTTCTGATTGGAATAGCTATAATAGTCGGCCAAAGTGATAATATTTCGGGAGAAATAGGATTAGGGAGACACCAAGCACCGTTAGCAATGAACTCAGAAACCTTCCAATCTTTAGGAGTCCCAAGATCTTTTCGTATTCTGTCACCATATAATTGAAATATACTCTTTCCATTTACCCATGGATCAAACCACATATTAGTACTAGTACTAGAAGAGATTGCATAGGAAATGTGTTTGATTAGCCAATTCCTTGCCTTTAAAATTCCTTTCCAAGCTGCAGAGTGGTATGTTCTTGTTGAAATTTCCCAGATTGATTCTTTTGAAAAATACCTAGCAGAAACCCAATGTGACCATAAGGAACATTTATTTTGCAAAAGATCCCACAATTGCTGTACCAGACAAGCTTGATTCCAATCTCTAGTATTTCTCAAGTTTAGCCCCCCTTCATCTTTCGGTTTGCAAATGCTATCCCAATTTACCATATGCATTGCCTTATCATTTGTGCCATCCCAGAAAAAGTTCATTAATAAATGTTCAATATCATGGAGAAGTCCAGCAGGCAAAAGAAATGCATTACACCAATATATAGAGTAGGAGTGCAATACCGAACGGATGAGTTCGATTCGTCCTACTTTTGATAGCAACCTATTTTTCCAAGAGAAATTCTATTCTTTATTTTTTGCAAGATAGGCTGACAATGGGTTTTGTGAATGCCTGTGGATATAAGCGGGAGACCCAAATGAGGAACTGGCAAGCTTCCCTCACTAACCCCCAAAGTTTGCGCAATAAAAACCTTATCCTTAACGTAAGGGCTCATATATACTTTACTTTTCGAATGATTTAACTGAAGTCCAGAAACCATACCAAAGTCATTCATAATAGTAGCCAGGTTCTTTACTGAAGTTGGTTCATTTTGGAGAAAAATAAGTAAGTCATCTGCAAAAGTTATATGTGATATATGAACAGAACCAGCAATGGGTACCTTAATGCTGCAATTTAAGACTGCGTGTTCCAACATACAGCTAAGTCCTTCCATCGCAATAGTAAAAAGATACGGAGATAGTGGATCACCTTGTCGGATGCCATTCGTGCTCCCTAAAAAACCAATAGGTGAGCCATTAAAAAGTATCGAAAACTTTGGAGTTTCCAAGCAAGATTGAATCCAATTAACCCATTGCTGTGGGAAGTTCATATCGAGAAGCATCTTATAGATAAGCTTCCTATTAACTGAATCAAAGGCTTTCCGTAAATCAGCTTTTAAACAGATTTTTGTCCCTCTTGCTTTTGAATGCAAATCTTTGACCAAGTCATTAGCAAGCAAAATGTTATGATGTATACTTCTCCCTTTGATGAAAGCAGCTTGATTTGGGCTAATAATCTTGTGTATTATCTTTTGCATTCTATTTGCCAATACTTTGGAGATGATCTTGTAAACAAAGTTGTATAATGATATGTGTCGATAGTTCTCTAGTGAATCAGCCCCTGCATTCTTCGGAATTAAAGAAATAAAAGTGCAATTAATCTTTCTAAGAATATGACCTGAAGAGAAGAAATGTTGGCAAGCCTTGATCACATCATTTCCAATAATAGACCAAGCAGTTTGGTAAAATTCAGTTGGAAATCCATCTGGACCTAGGCTTATATGCTTTGGTGACTTAAAGACAACACATACAATTTCGTCATCTGTAATTGGGGCATTGAGGATTGAAATAGCTTCCGAATCAAGTTTTCTAGTCGGCTCCACATGAATGTTATTAGGTTTCCCAGCTTGATTGAGTAAGGAATAAAAAAATTGCTCTGTGTGTGCTTTAACCTCATCTAAATTCTCAATAAGATTATCATCTTTGTCTCTTCATTTGCTGATACGGTTAACAGCCCTTCGAGTAGCAATTGAAGCATAGAAAAATTTAGTATTGGAATCCCTAGTGTAAGCCAATTCTGTCGAGACTTCTGCTTTGCAAAACTTTCCTCCTGTTTTAAGGCTTGCATGAAGTTATTTCTGACTTCTGTCTCTTTGTAGATAATATTTTCATCATTTGGCTGAAGTTGCAGCTCATGTTGCAATGACATTAGTTCATTTCTGCAAAATTGAACTCTGGTGTTAATATCGACAAAGGTATTTGTATTCCACTCCTTTAGTGCTGCTTTACAGGCTTTGAGCTTTTGACATAAGATGTAAGGGGGGGATCCATGCACATTAACATTCCAAGCAGATCTGATAATATCAAGAAATTGAGGATGAGTACTCCACATGTTAAAGAATCTAAACGGTTTCTTGCCTCTTGGTGTCGATTTTTCTGCATGTATATACATTAAAGAATGGTCAGAAAATAAAGGAGCACCATACTCAAGAAGTGAATCTGGGTAAACTGTTAACCATTCATGATTAATCAAACACCTATCAAGTCGAGCCATTATTTTTCTGTCCTTTTTTTTTTGTAAGTAAAAGTAAATTGATTATGTGTAAAGTTTCTACAAATAGTTTTATCTATACAAGTCATAGACAAAGCCAAGTAACTTATAGAGTGCGAATGCGATAGTTATGACTACACATGCTGTAGACTATAACTCCTAATTATAATCAATAAAGAAAATGTTTATTCAGATATATCAAAACTACCCGTGGGTACATAATTTGGCATCATTCCCAAGATCTTTAGCTAATAGCAAAATTAAATTTGATAAAAATATCTTTTTCTCTTTGGGTAAAGTGCTCCGTTTTGAGATCTTGCTCCATACAAGATCTTGAGTCTCTAATAATCTCTTTCGATAACTGAGCATTGTTTGTGTATTGGCATTCAAATATTCTGTTATATCTCTCCTTCCACATCCACCAAATAGCGCATCTGAAAGTAACCTTTGCTAGTTGTGTTAGAGGCCCTTTTCTTGAGAAACATTGCATGAGGTCGCTTAGTTCTTGGTGCAAGTTTGGTTGCGGCAGTCTATTGAGTTCAAATCGCTGGAGAATCTCCTTCCATATCCATTTTGTATAATCACAAGCAAAATAGAGGTGGTCAACAGTTTCTTCTTGTTGCATACAAAGGGAGCATCGGTTAACATGATAGATACCTCTTCTTTTCGTATTGTCTATTGTCGGTAGTTTATTGAGATCCTGGTCGATCCCATGTCCAACTGCTTGGGACTCACTTGTTATTTCTTTGCCTAATTTGATTCCATGCGGATATGGCACTAAATTTGCCATTGTCATGAGGCCAAATAAGTATATCTGAAGAGTTGTTTCTGATTGGAATAGCTATAATAGTCGGCCAAAGTGATAACATTTCGGGAGAAATAGGATTAGGGAGACACCAAGCACCGTTAGCAATGAACTCAGAAACCTTCCAATCTTTGGGAGCCCCGAGATCTTTTCGTATTCTGTCACCATATAATTGAAATATACTCTTCCCATTTACCCAAGGATCAAACCACATATTTGTACTAGTACCAGAAGAGATTGCATAGGAAATGTGTTTGATTAGCCAATTCCTTGCCTTTAAAATTCCTTTCCAAGCTGCAGAGTGGTATGTTCTTGTTGAAATTTTCCAGATTGATTCCTTTGAAAGATACCTAGCAGAAACCCAATGTGACCATAAGGAACATTTGTTTTGCAAAAGATCCCACAATTGCTGTACCAGACAAGCTTGATTCCAATCTCTAATATTTCTCAAGTTTAGCCCCCCTTCATCGTTCGGTTTGCAAATGCTATCCCAATTTACCATATGCATTGCCTTATCATTTGTGACATTCCAGAAGAAGTTCATTAATAACCGTTCAATATCATGGAGAAGTCCAGCAGGCAGAAGAAATGCATTACACCAATATATAGAGTAGGAGTGCAATACCGAACGGATGAGTTCGAGTCGTCCTGCTTTTGATAGAAACCTATATTTCCAAGAAGAAATTATATTCTTTATTTTTTGCAAGATAGGCTGATAATGGGTTTTGTGAATGCCTATAGATATGAGCGGGAGACCCAAATAAGGAACTGGCAAGCTTCCCTCACTAACCACCAAAGTTTGCACAATAAAGACCTTATCCTCAACGTAAGGGCTCATATATACTTTACTTTTCTCATGATTTAACTGAAGTCCAGAAACCATACCAAAGTCATTCATAATAGTAGCCAAGTTCTTTACTAAAGTTGGTTCATTTTGGAGAAAGATAAGTAAGTCATCTGCAAATGTTATATGTGATATATGAACAGAACTAGCAATTGGTACCTTAATGCTGCCATTTAAGACTGTGTGTTCTAACATACAGCTAAGTCCTTCCATCGTAATAGTAAAAAGATACGGAGATAGTGGATCACCTTGTCGGATGCCATTCGTGCTCCCAAAAAAGCCAATAGGTGAGCCATTAAAGAGTACCGAAAACTTTGGAGTTTCCAAGCAAGATTGAATCCAATTAACCCATTGCTGTGGGAAGTTCATATCGAGGAGCATCTTATAGATAAACTTCCTATTAACTGAATCAAAGGCTTTCCGTAAATCAGCTTTAAAATAGATTTTTGTCCCTCTTGCTTTTGAATGCAAATCTTTGACCAAGTCATTAGCAAGCAAAATGTTATGATGTATACTTCTCCCTTTGATGAAAGCAGCTTGATTTGGGCTAATAATCTTGTGTATTACCTTTTGCATTCCATTTGCCAATACTTTGGAGATGATCTTGTAAACAAAGTTACATAATGATATGGGTCGATAGTTCTCTAGTGAATCAGCCCTTGCATTCTTCGGAATTAAAGAAATAAAAGTGCAATTCATCTCTCTAAGAATATGACCTGAAGAGAAGAAATGTTGGCAAGCCTTGATCACATCATTTCCAATAATAGACCAAGCAGTTTGGTAAAATTCAGCTGGAAATCCATCTAGACCTAGGCTTTTGTGCTTTGGTGACTTAAAGACAACACGTACAATTTCGTCATCTGTAATTGGGGCATTGAGGATTGAAATAGCTTCCGAATCAAGTTTTCTAGTCGGCTCCACATGAATGTTATTAGGTTTCCCAGCTTGATTGAGTAAGGAATAAAAAAATTGCTCTGTGTGTGCTTTAACCTCATCTAAATTCTCAATAAGATTATCATCTTTGTCTCTTCATTTGCTGATACGGTTAACAGCCCTTCGAATAGCAATTGAAGCATAGAAAAATTTAGTATTGGGATCCCCTAGTGTAAGCCAATTCTGTCGAGACTTCTGCTTTGCAAAACTTTCCTCCTGTTTTAAGGCTTGCATGAAGTTATTTCTGGCTTCTGTCTCTTTGTAGATAATATTTTCATCATTTGGCTGAAGTTGCAGCTCATGTTGCAATGACATTAGTTCATTTCTGCAAAATTGAACTCTGGTGTTAATATTGCCAAAGGTATTTGTATTCCACTCCTTTAGTGCTGCTTTACAGTCTTTGAGCTTTTGACATAAGATGTAAGAGGGGGATCCATGCACATTAACATTCCAAGCAGATCTGATAATATCAAGAAATTGAGGATGAGTACTCTACATGTTAAAGAATCTAAACGGGTTACTTACCAAAAAAAAAAATCTAAACGGTTTCTTGCCTCTTGGTGTCGATTTTTCTGCGTGTATATACATTAAAGAATGATCAGAAAACAAAGGAGCACCATACTCAAGAAGTGAATCTGGGTAAACTGTTAACCATTCATGATTAATCAAACACCTGTCAAGTCGAGCCATTATTTTTCTGTTAGCAGCACCTTGATTACTCCAGGAGAGCCAATTACCCACAGATTTAATATCAAACAATGCTGTAGTGTCAATGTAATCATTAAAACTTTGAAGCTGGCTTTCTGAAAGTTGTCTACCCCCCTCTTTTTCATTTGTGTACCGAACAGTATTAAAGTCTCCAAGAACAATCCAAGGTACATTGAGATAGCCATTTACAATATTAGTCAGGTCAGACCAAAGAGTATTTCTTTCTTGCATACTGTTTGAAGCATATATACCAGTGAGATTGAATCGACAGCCATTCTTTTTATCCTCTACCTTAAGATGAATGAATTGATCAGTAGTAGAAATAAACCAAGCATTAATAGAGTTAGGATGCCATAAGACCCATATTCTACCAAAAGTTTCATTTGAGTCATTAGTAAACAATTCTGCGTCCGGCCATATTAAATTCTTTTGAGCTTGAACGCGCGATTGTTTAATTTTCGTTTCCACTAGAATAACAATATCACATGCGGCAGACTTGATTATTCTGTTGAGCTCCCGACATTTCTCCGGCTTATTAAGTCCGCGAACATTCCAGCATGTTATCTTCATTAGTAGTAAGGAATACATCCTACGACTTTGGATGGATTGTACCATCCTTTTTCTTATCCTTTGGTTTTGTATTTTTCTCCCACACAATATCCTTACCTTTTATGGCTTTATTCCTATATTTATCCACTTCATCTACAGCTTGCAGATTTTTAAACTTTAAAGTACCTTGAATCATGTGGTCTTGATTGGCAGGGTTTGTTGAAGCTCGATAAGATTGTTTCAGCACAATATCCTGGATAGTACTTATTGGAACAGATTGGCTAGAGAGGTTTGTTGGGGCATGAGTTTGTTGAGACAGAACATCCTTGTTGGCTATGTTTGTTGAGGCCTGAGTTTGTTGAGGAAGAATATCCTTGCTGACGAGATTTGCTTGGACCTGAGTTCGTTGAGCAATTGTAGATGGATCCGATGGTATTGGAAGAGATGAAGTTCCTGACTTATGCTTCTCCTGTCCACTAGTACCATGGGAAACCTCTGTTGTGGAAGGCTCTGACATTATAGGAAGAGATAAAGTTTTAGAATTGTCCTTCTGTCCGCGGTGCTTTCCTTGCGAGTCGGAGTTCTCAATAGTTTTTGCCACCATCGGTGCTACTGCCATTAGAGAAGAATCACTTTGTTGTTGAGACACTTGACGTGGTCGATAGACCTTTGTGGTTGGTTTTGGGGTTTGTTGACAAGCTCCATTTGCATGACCAAAAGATAAGCAACGCTGACATTGTTGTGGCTTCCAGGAATATGAGACATGTACCTTCTGAGTGTTCCCGTCAAGATCACGATAGAAAACCTCGTTAGGAAGATCTTCATCGGAAGAAACCAGCACACATGCTCGTGCAAATGCTAATCTCGTCTGAGCTGCTGTTGCTTTGTCGATGTAGAGTGGCTGTCCCAGAGTGCTGCATAACTTTGTAATAAAACGTCGACTCCAAAGATGTAGAGGCAGTCCTTGAAAGGATACCCATAATGGAATAGACTGTAGGCTATCTAACTCCAAACGGACATCAGGAGACCAACGTCGTAGAATCATTGGATGACCGCGGATAGTCCAGAATCCTTCGAGGATTCGTTGCAGATCTTCTTCAGAGTATAGCTTGCAAACAAAGAATCCGTTCTCCAGCATATGAAGATCAAATGACGATAATCCCCATCGAGTTTTGATAAATGAGGATAGTGGGAAATAAGAAGTTTTGAGACCTACCACATAGCCAACAATCGACATAGACCATGTCTCAATAAGCTCTACTGAATCAGCAGTCTCGTATACAGCAATCTTCTTATCAGCCTGAACTTCTGGAGTAATGAATTTCAAGCTTAGATCTGGACTTCCAATCGGAGCCTTGAAGAGGCTAGTCCAAGGCCGAGGATCGCTGGAAATGAGAGCAGGCTGCCGCGATCTAGATCGCGACCTGCTTCGATGCTGCTTCGTTGGAGTTTCTCTCTGGAAAGGATATGGTGGAAGAGCAACTTGGGGGGTAGCGGTAGGGGGCCTTGCCATCGTTTCATCCCTCCCGCCACCGTCGCCAGCCTTAGGGGCCGTCGCTGCCATGTTTGCTGCCTTTTCTGATCGCCGCTACAGAATCGTCGCCATAGGAAAAAGCCACCGCTGCAGTATATCAGATCGCCGCTACAGTACCGTGCCCTAGGGAGATCTGGTCTTGTCGCCCTTGGGGAGAAGCTGATGCTGTAGGAGATCCAATCACCACAATACTCCTAGATCTGGTCGCCGCTACAGCGTCGCCCTAGATCTGGTCGCCGCTATAGTGTCGCCGCCGCTACAGCGTCGCCCTAGATCTGGTCACGGCTACAGTTTCGTCACCGCAACAGTACCGTCGCCCTAGATCTGGTCGCCGCTATAGTGTCACCGCCGCTACAGCGTCACCGTAATAGTACCGTCGCCCTAGATCTGGTCGTCGCCGCTACAGCATCGCCCTAGATCTGGTCGCTGTTGAGGAATAGGGGCTGCAACTTGGCCGAATCACCCCTGTTTCAAGCATCTCCTTTACAATATTTTCAATTTCATCTTTCTGGAGGTGAGGATATCGGTACGGTCGAGTGTTCGCTGGTGGCTTGCCCGGAAGGATTGGAATTCGATGGTCATGTTGCCGAGAAGGAGGGAAGACCGCGCGGTTCAGCAAATATATCGGCAAATTCAGTAAGCAATTGGGCAAGATTTTGATCTTCAATTTCTATTTTCTTCCCTTCTTGTTGTGGCTAGAGATGTATTAAAAAGCCACTATTTACCTTGTGCAAAACTTTCTCCATTCGTTGGGTCGAAACAGTGGTAATGTTGCTTCCGCGCTTCCCCGCGTAGGATGATCTGTTTGCCCTTATAGTAGAATTTCATAATTAATTTAGAAAAGTTCCAAGAGACATCACCTAGTGTAGTTAGCCATTCTATACCAAGCACTGCCTCATAGTCATCGATTGGTAGGAGGAAGAAATCGGTGATAATTTCTTGGTCTTGCAGTAATAGTTTCACCCGCGGGCATCTTTGGTCGCACTTTAGGATTCTGCCGTCGGCAACCTTTACATCGAACTTGCTGCAACCTTCAATATGCAGTGTCATCCGAGCAACAACCTTACTATTTAGGAAGTTATTAGTGTTACCCGTGTCGATGAGAACAGTGATTGGTTGTTGTTTGAGACGGCCTCCAACTTTCATCGTTTGCGGATTTGAGTAGCTCATATCTTCTTCTTCATGTTCATGGCTCTCTTCTAGATGTTCAATGACCTCTTCTTCTACTAGTTCAATCATAAGAAGTTCTTCTCTTGTTAACCTTTTCGGTGCCGGGACTCGGTTGATAGTAGGGGGGCTGAGGGCTTTAGTATTATAGGTCGTGGAGTGATCCTAGTCCTCCGGGCTTCATGGTTCAATCGCTCCTCTTGTAGTCGTGCGAAAGAGATGGCTGCCATAAGCATATAAGGTTGTCGCGCCTTAACTTTGTCACGACCCGGGTCTGATGAGCTAATTGGCCAATAACTCCATTTTGGTCCTCAACGGCGGACCAAAATGCTCAAGCGGAAGTTAATGTAGTACACTCATCAGGCCCTTATAAGCTAATCATACACATTCCCCACTTCCGATGTGGGACTAATGGGATATTACATTTATCCCCAACTCAATTAGCTTGACGTCCTCGTCAAGGTCCAACATATCCCAGATCGAACCCTAGCATAGTGCATGTGAGGATTAACTCAGTGGTGGCTCCACGCCGTGATGAGTTCTCTAACTCCATCCACGGGTAGCCCTTTCCTACTCGAGCCCTCTCACCCTGCCCAAATGCTAGGTTGGCTCTGATACTAAATGTCACGACCCGGGTCTGATGAGCTAACCGGCCAATAACTCCATTTTGGTCCTCAACGACAGACCAAAATGCTCAAGCGGGAGTTAATGTAGTACACTCATCAGGCCCTTATAAGCTAATCATACACATTCCCCACTTCCGTTGTGGGACTAATGGGATATTACAAACTTCTCCCCGGATCTCCGGCTTTAAGCCCTCAATAAAGGTCCCCAATAACTGTTTTTCATACCAATCACGAGTTTGATTAGATAACCTTTCAAACCTGGTCTGGTACTCCTGAATGGTGGAGGTTTGTCGGATCTTTGCTAGTTGTCCGTCAATGTTCTCGTAATAAGTTGGTCCGAAGCAGATCAGTAGTCCTTCTTTGAATTATTGCCATGAAAGGACTCCATAAGTGTGTTCAAATCAGTCAAACCATTGTATAGCATCCCCTTCAAGATGTATAGCTGCAATTTCTACCATGGATGCATCCGCAGTTTTATGGTACCAAAAATATCGCTCCGCACGCGAGATCCAACCAATTGGGTCTCCTTCTTCCCATCTAGGGAAGTCCACTCTCATGCGCGAATAGTTGGGATCGGTCATAGAGCCTCCCCTCTCTTGGAATTCATCTCTTTGAGCATGATGTGATTGGTTAGAGCTCTCTCCTAGATGTGATTTCTTCGGGCTTGGTGGTCGGCCCAAACTGAATTCAGTAAGGAGAGTCCGAATCTTATCCTCCATTCGTGCCTCAAAGGCTTCAAATTTTGCATTGATTGTCTCCTCAGATGCCATAGTATATGACTCCAAATCTGTGATATTAAGATCTCTCTTTTGTTGATGGGTTAAAGGCATGTATAGGTTTGATAGAAATCCATGAAAGTTTGCTGCAGAATTGTGTTGTCTTGTAATAGAAGAATTATCGTCGAAGAAACAGCGGTTTCTTGACGAAATCTCCACAAAAATTTGAGAGATTTGAGGAGGGAATTGACAGCAATATCTCAGTTTATATGATAGCAAGGATGTCCAATTTAATCAAGAAAATTTCGGCAGTAACAGCAAGAAAATTGGTGTAAGTTGCGATAGCAGAATTCTCGTCAAAAAATTTCAGCAACTTACGATGAAAATTTGCAGCAATATAGGAACGATTTTTTTTTTTTTTTTTGGATTTTCGAATAGGGATAACTAAATTGCAACAGCAATAAGGTAGGAAACCAGAACCTGTTGCAATTCACGGGAAGATCAAATGATGATCTGCGGTGGTGGAGATGACGGTGGAATTTGGTGATGATCTTTTAAGCAATTGTGGGAATTGCTTTGAGCGGTTGTGGAGGGTTGATGGATGCCAGTGGAAGGCCAGCGAGACACCAAGAACGCTGCTCTGATACCAGGTGTTAGAACCCTTGCAGATTCTAAACTTGGGGTTGATCTCTTTAGGGGATCGGCCTCCTTGGAACTCTATAGGGGTTCCTCCCTCCAAGTTGCTGCTCAAATTCTATAGAAAAGATTCATCTATTGCTTTTGAAAGAGAAGGAATACATGGCTATTTTTAGGGCTTCTAAACCCTAACTCCTAATAGGACTCCTACTCAAGACTCCTATTCCCTTACAACTCCTAATTCTTCTCTAAGAAAAAACCTCCTAATAGAATGTCCCTCTCAATTAGGACTCTCCTAGCTAGAGTCCTAACAAAGTCCTAACAGAATGTCCCTCTCAATTAGGACTCTCCTAGCTAGAGTCCTAACAGAATGTCCCTCTCAATTAAGACTCTCCTAGCTAGAGTCCTAACAAACTCTCCTAGCTAGAATCATAATAGAATGTCCCTCTAAATTAAGACTCTTCTAGCAAGAGTCCTAACAGGGAGCTACTAGGCGATGGACTGTCATAGAGCGGTGCTTCATCTAGGTATAACCCAAGAGTGGGTGGATGAAGGTCGATTGCCAAAGGAGCGAACAAAATCGAAGGTTGAAGAGACCATGCGATGTATTGGCAGAGGCCACACATGAAGGGTTCACAATTCAAGTTCATCCCACAAGGATCAGAATGCAAAAGAGATATCACCAGGAGGCGACATGGTGCAGCGGATCGTGGTGGAACAGTTCGTGGCAATGCGATACACATGACATAGTCCTGTGAGGGACTAGATCATATGGAGGTATGATCGGGAGCTATTGGAAGCTCCACTTCAGTGAACAACACGATGGTAAGAAGGGCTATGGATTCAAGGAGTGAATGCCATGGTACCGCAGAGGTGGGTCTTCCATGCGTGCATCGAATTTTGCATCGGATGAAAACCTTGGTCATCATAATATGGGGGCTGGGTTCCACCAAGGGAAAAGTTCGAATGCAAGTACCAGTGAGTTCCATGGGAGGGACTTGATCATGCAGAGGTATGATCGAAGCAGTTGGAGAGTTGGACTACTCTAGAGCTCATATTCACTTAACGGAGCCCGACAAGTCAGAGGACAAGGTCGAGTAAGCGAACGTTGCTACCAAGGAAGCTAAGGAGAATATAATTGGTGCAAGCCATATAATGCGATGGCAGAGGTCATGCATGGGAGTTGTAGTCTGTCTTTCCATCGACCAAAGGAGTGCTGCTTGGAGAACACAGAGGTGTTGAAGCAGGGTTGTTGTGTGTTTGAAAGGTTGTTTTTGGTATATCTTCTTCGTACACTCGTATTTGATGATAACCGGATCGACGGTCCAACTTTGTGAAGATTCGTGCTCCCTTTCATCTAAAAATTCATCTACTATTAAAATAGGGTATTTGTCCTTGATGGTGATGCCATTTCAAGCTCGGTAGTCGATGCACATCCTCCAAGTTCCGTCCTTGAGTACAAGTAGCATCGGTGAGGAATAGGGGCTGCAAATTGGCCGAACCACCCCTGTTTCAAGCATCTGCTTTACGATCTTTTCAATTTCATCCTTCTAGACGTTAGGATATCAGTATGCGGGGATCGATACCCCGCATCTCCATTTTCATTTATTACAACACTCATGATGTATTTAATAAATATTATGATCATTAATTTGACATCAAGACATAGGATCGATCGGGATCACAAAGACATTCCTTATGTACATGGCAGGCAAGTCTCAATAAATTACCTACAATAGACAATATGAAAAGAAGAGGTATCTATCATGTTAACCGATGCTCCCTTTGTATGCAACAAGAAGAAACTGTTGACCACCTCTATTTTGCTTGTGATTATACAAAATGGATATGAAAGGAGATTCTCCAGCGATTTGAACTCAATAGACTACCGCAACCAAACTTGCACCAAGAACTATGCGACCTCATGCAATGTTTCTCAAGAAAGGGGCCTCTCACACAACTGGCAAATGTTACTTTCAGATGCGCTATTTGGTGGATGTGGAAGGAGAGATGTAACAGAATATTTGAATGCCAACATACAAACAATGCTCAGCTATTGAAAGAGATTATTAGAGACTCAAGATCCTGTATGGAGCAAGATCTCAAAACGGTGCACTTTTCTTTTTTGGTAAGTAAAAGTAAATTGAGTATGTGTAAAGTTTCTACAAATAGCTTTATCTATACTTTTTTTTGGTAAGTAAAAGTAAAACGGTGCACTTTACCCAAAGAGAAAAAGATATTTTTATCAAATTCAATTTTGCTATTAGCTAAAGATCTTGGGAATGATGCCAAATTATGTACCCACAGGTAGTTTTGATATATCTGGATAAACATTTTATTTGATGATTGTAATTAGGAGTTATAGTCTACAGCATGTGTAGTCATAACTATGAGTTACTTACTTGGCTTTGTCTATGACTTGTATAGATAAAGCTATTTGTAGAAACTTTACACATAATCAATTTACTTTTACTTACCAAAAAAAAAATTATTAGAGACTCAAGATCCTGTATGGAGCAATATCTCAAAACGGTGCACTTTACCCAAAGAGAAAAAGATATTTTTATCAAATTCAATTTTGCTATTAGCTAAAGATCTTGGGAATGATGTCAAATTATGTACCCACAGGTAGTTTTGATATATCTGGATAAACATTTTCTTTGATGATTGTAATTAGGAGTTATAGTCTACAGCATGTGTAGTCATAACTATGAGTTACTTACTTGGCTTTGTCTATGACTTGTATAGATAAAGCTATTTGTAGAAACTTTACACATAATCAATTTACTTTTACTTACCAAAAAAAAAAAAAAAAAGTTATTTTCGAATCCTAAGTTTTAGAGAGTGAGCATAAAACTTTATTCACAAGTTCAACATTCGAAAAACTTTTACTAAGAGCTTTTAAACCATTGATGACATCCGTAAAACGGGTGTATATGCCAATAATGGTTTCGCTCGGCTTCATTCAAAAAAGTTCAAAATCATGCATTAAAAAGTTGATTTTCGAATTTTTAACTTTTCTAGTGCTTTCATGTGTGATTTCGAGAGTGCACCATATGTCAAAAGCCATTTCACATGTAGAAACCCGATTAAACTCAGTTTTATCTAAGGCGTAAAATAAAACGTTCATAGCTCTAGCATTTAAAGAAAATGTCTTCTTCTCCAAATCATTCCAATGATTCATTAGAAGAGAAGGCCTTCGAAAACCATTTTCAGTAATGTTCCATAAGTTCAAATCCAAAGAAAGCAAGAAAACTCTCATTCGAGTTTTCCAATATGTGTAGTCCATCCCATTGAAAACGGAGGATAAATGAAAGAGTGACCCTCTTGAAAGCCGAAAAGAGCCATTTCTCTTGGGTGCTAAACCAAATTGCCTCATGACAATGGCAAATTTAGTGCCACATCCGCATGGAATCAAATTAGGCAAAGAAATAACAAGTGGGTCCTAATCAAGTGATTTATGAATCAGCATTTAGATGTAAATCATTTTTTTCATACGAATATCATATTTCAGTTTGCGCCTACTATCTGATTAGAATCATAACTGCAAACTGCATTTATATCTTTGCTGCATCTCGCTTAAACAAAAGTTAAAGTAATTTATGAATCGGCTTTCTTACCATAATCACTTTTAACGAACGAACGCAGTTTTTATTTTTCGTAGAAGGCTTTCCGCTGCACTAATTCACCCCCCCCCCCCTCTTAGTGCTCTTGATCCTAACATCTTAGAGAAGAATAAGGAGTTATAGAGGAATAGGAGTCTTGAGTAGGAGTCCTATTTGGAGTTAGGGTTTAGAAGCAATATAAATAGTCATGTATTGATAAGCAATAGATGAATATTTTCTGCAGCATTTGAGCAGCAACTTGGAGGGAGGAACCCCTATAGAGTTCTAAGGAGGCCGATCCCCTAAATAGATCAACCCCAAGTTTAGAATCTGCAAGGGTTCTAACACCTGGTATCAGAGCAGCGTTCTTGGCGTTTTGCTGCCCTTCCACAGCCATCCATCAACCCTGTACAACCATCCAAAGCAATTCCCACAATTGCTTAAAAGATCGTCACCGAATTCCGTCATCATCTCCACCACCACGAATCATCACCCGTGAATTGCAACAGGTTCTGGTTTCCTACCTTACTGCTACTGCAATTTAGTTATCCTTATTCGAAAATCCAAAAAAAAAAAAATTGTTCCTATATTGCTGCATAAACTTTTCATCACAAAGTTTTCATCTCTACGACGAAAGATACATTGCAGAATTCCAGCCGCATAGCACAATCTTTTATGTCCAAATAGCTTCCATATAATTTTTCAATTATATGGTGACAGAATACGAAAAGATCTTGGGGCTCCCAAAGATTAGAAGGTTTTTGAGTTCATTGCTAACGGTACCTGGTATTCTCCCGAAATGTTATCACTTTGACCGACTATTATAGCTATTCCAATAAGGAAAAACTCTTCAGATATACTTATTTGGCCTCATGACAATGGCAAATTTTTTTTGGTAAGTAAAAGTAAAATTCATTATGTGTAAAGTTTCTACAAATAGCTTTATCTATACAAGTCATAGACAAAGCCAAGTAACTCATAGAGTGCTAATGCGATAGTTATGACTACACATGCTGTAGACTATAACTACCTGTGGGTACATTATTTGGCATCATTCCCAAGATCTTTAGCTAATAGCAAAATTAAATTTGATAAAAATATCTTTTTCTCTTCGGGTGAAGTGCTCGGTTTTGAGTTCATGCTCCATACAGAATCTTGAGTCTCTAATAATCTCTTTCAAGAGCTGAGCATTGTTTGTGTGTTGACATTCAAAGATTCTATTACATCTCTCCTTCCACATCCACCAAATAGCACATCTGAAAATAACCTTTGCCAGTTGTGTAAGAGGCCCTTTTCTTGAGAAACATTGCATAAGGTCGCCTAGTTCTTGGTGCAAGTTTGGTTGCGGCAGTCTATTGAGTTCAAATCGCTGGAGAATCTCCTTCCATATCCATTTTGTATAATCACAAGCAAAATAGAGGTGGTCAACAGTTTCTTCTTGTTGCAAACAAAGGGAGCATCGGTTAACATGATAGATACCTCTTCTTTTCATATTGTCTATTGTAGGTAGTTTATTGAGAAGGGCCTGCCATGTACATAAGGAGTGTCTTTGTGATCCCGGTCGATCCCATGTCCAACTGCTTGGGACCCACTTGTTATTTCTTTGCCTAATTTGATTCCATGCGGATGTGGCACTAAATTTACCATTGTCATGAGGCCAAATAAGTATATCTGAAGAGTTGTTCCTGATTCGAATAGCTATGATAGTCGGCCAAAGTGATAACATTTCAGGAGAAATAGGATTAGGGAGACACCAAGTACCATTAGCGATGAACTCGGAAACCTTCCAATCTTTGGGAGCCCCAAGATCTTTTCGTATTCTGTCGCCATATAATTGAAATATACTCTTCCCATTCACCCAAGGATCGTACCACATATTAGTACTAGTTCCAGAAGAGATTGCATACGAAATGTGTTTGATTAGCCAATTCCTTGCCTTTAAAATTCCTTTCCAAGCTGCAGAGTGGTATGTTCTTGTTGAAATTTCCCATATTGATTCCTTTGAGAGATACTTAGCAGAAACCCAATGTGACCATAAGGAACATTTGTTTTGCAAAAGATCCCACAATTGCTGTACCAAACATGCTTGATTCCAATCTCTAGTATTTCTCAAATTTAGCCCCCCTTCATCTTTCGGTTTGCAAATGCTATCCCAATTTACCATATGCATTGCCTTATCATTTGTGCCATTCCAGAAGAAGTTCATTAATAACCGTTCAATATCTTGGAGAAGTCCAGCAGGCAGAAGAAATGCATTACACCAATATATAGAGTAGGAGTGCAATACCGAACGGATGAGTTCGAGTCGTCCTGCTTTTGATAGAAACCTATTTTTCCAAGAAGAAATTCTATTCTTTATTTTTTGCAAGATAGGTTGACAGTGGGTTTTGTGAATGCCTGTGGATATGAGCGGGAGACCCAAATAAGGAACTGGCAAGCTTCCTTCACTAACCCCCAAAGTTTGTGAAATAAAGACCTTATCCTCAACGTAAGGGCTCATATATACTTTACAATGGCAAATTTAGTGCCACATCCGCATGGAATCAAATTAGGCAAAGAAATAATAAGTGGGTCCCAAGCAGTTGGACATGGGATCGACCGGGATCACAAAGACATTCCTTATGTACATGGCAGGCCCTTCTCAATAAATTACCTACAATAGACAATATGAAAAGAAGAGGTCTCTATCATGTTAACCGATGCTCCCTTTGTATGCAACAAGAAGAAACTGTTGACCACCTCTATTTTGCTTGTGATTATACAAAATGGATATGGAAGGAGATTCTCCAGCGATTTGAACTCAATAGACTACCGCAACCAAACTTGCAACAAGAACTATGCGACCTCATGCAATGTTTCTCAAGAAAGGGGCCTCTCACACAACTGGCAAATGTTACTTTCAGATGCGCTATTTGGTGGATGTGGAAGGAGAGATGTAACAGAATATTTGAATGCCAACATACAAACAATGCTCAGCTATTGAAAGAGATTATTAGAGACTCAAGATCCTGTATGGAGCAAGATCTCAAAACGGTGCACTTTACCCAAAGAGAAAAAGATATTTTTATCAAATTCAATTTTGCTATTAGCTAAAGATCTTGGGAATGATGCTAAATTATGTACCCACAGGTAGTTTTGATATATCTGGATAAACATTTTATTTGATGATTGTAATTAGGAGTTATAGTCTACAGCATGTGTAGTCATAACTATGAGTTACTTACTTGGCTTTGTCTATGACTTGTATAGATAAAGCTATTTGTAGAAACTTTACACATAATCAATTTACTTTTACTTACCAAAAAAAAAAAATCTTATACACTTCATAGATCATCTTGGCTTCCATCTAAGATTGATCTATTAAGAAATTTATCTCTAAAAATGATTTTATGTTGCTGCAAATTTTCATCATAACCCGTTGAAATTTTTCGACGATAATTCTTCAATTGCAACTTGCACCAATTTTCTTGTTGTTATACTGCCGAAATTTTCTTGATTAAATTAGATATCCTTGATGTCATATAAACTGTGATTTTGCTATCAATTCCCTCCTCAATTCTCCCAAGTTTTTGGTGGAAATTACGTCGAGAAACCGTTGTTTCTTCGACGATAATTCTACTCTTACAAGACAGCACATACTTGCTGCAACTTCCACGGATTTCTGTCTACCACAGATCCAAAACTTTCATCCACAGCCCTAAAACTCTACTAAACCACACCCTCAAACTGCACCCAAACAGCCACAAAATAAGCCTAAACCGTAGCCTACATCCACCAATCCACCAACACTTTCGACAATCACTTCTCTCAACCTATACATGCCTTTAACCCAACAGCAAAAGAGAGATCTTAACATCATTGATTTGGGGCCATATACCATGGCATCTAAGGAGGCAATCAATGCTAAATTCGAAGCCTTGGAGGCGCGAATGGAGGATAAGATTCGGACGCTCTTTACCGAACTCAGATTGGGCCGACCACTAAGCCCGAAAAAATCATATCAAGGAGAGAGCTTTGCCCAATCACACCAAGCCCGAAAAGATGACTTCCAAGGGAGGAGAGGCTCTATGACCGACCCCAACTATCCATGCATGAGAGTGGACTTCCCTAGATGGGAAGAAGGAGACCCGATTGGTTAGATCTAACGCGCGGAGCGATATTTTTGGTACCACAAAATCGCAGATGCATCTATGGTCAAAATTTCAGCTATACATCTTGAAGGGGATGCTATACAATGGTTTAAATAGTTTGAACATACTTATGGAGTCCTTTCATGGCAACAATTCAAAGAAGGACTGCTGATCCGCTTCAGACCAACCGATTACGAGAATATTGACGAACAACTAGCAAAGATCCGACAAACCTCCACCATTCAGGAGTACCAAACCAGATTTGAAAGGTTATCTAATCAAAAGAATCAATCTAGGAAATTTCAACAAGAACATACTACTCTGCAGCTTGGAAAGGAATTTTAAAGGCAAGGAATTGGCTAATCAAACACATTTCCTATGCAATCTCTTCTGGTACTAGTACTAATATGTGGTTTGATCCTTGGGTAAATGGGAAGAGTATATTTCAATTATATGGTGATAGAATACGAAAAGATCTTGGGGCTCCCAAAGATTGGAAGGTTTCTGAGTTTACTGCTAACGGTGCTTGGTGTCTCCCTAATCCTATTTCTCCCGAAATGTTATCACTTTGGCCGACTATTATAGTTATTCCAATCAGAAACAACTCTTCAGATATACTTATTTGGCCTCATGACAATGGCAAATTTAATGCCACATCCGCATGGAATCAAATTAGGCAAAGAAATAACAAGTGGGTCTTAAGCAGTTGGACATGGGATCGACCGGGATCACAAAGACATTCCTTATGTACATGGCAGGCTCTTCTCAATAAACTACTGACAATAGACAATATGAAAAGAAGAGGTATCTATCATGTTAACCGATGCTCCCTTTGTATGCAATAAGAAGAAACTGTTGACCACCTCTATTTTGCTTGTGATTATACAAAATGGATATGGAAGGAGATTCTCCAACGATTTGAACTCAATAGACTGCCGCAACCAAACTTGCACAAAGAACTAAGCGACCTCATGCAATGTTTCTCAAGAAAAGGGCCTCTAACACAACTTGCAAAGGTTACTTTCAGATGCGCTATTTGGTGGATGTGGAAGGAGAGATGTAACAGAATCTTTGAATGCCAACACACAAACAATGCTCAGCTATTGAAAGAGATTATTAGAGACTCAAGATCCTGTATGGAGCAAGATCTCAAAACCGAGCACTTTACCCAAAGAGAAAAAGATATTTTTATCAAATTTAATTTTGCTATTAGCTAAAGATCTTGTGAATGATGCCAAATTAAGTACCCACAGGTAGTTTTGATATATCTGGATAAACATTTTCTATATTGATTATAATTAGGAGTTATAGTCTACAGCATGTGTAGTCATAACTATCGCATTCGCACTCTATGAGTTACTTGGCTTTGTCTATGACTTGTATAGATAAAGCTATTTGTAGAAACTTTACACATAATCAATTTACTTTTACTTACCAAAAAAAAAATCATGATTGGTCTCAAAAACAGCTATTGAGGACCTTCATTGATGGCTTGAAGCCGGAGATCCGAGGAGAAGTTAAATCGCGACAACCGTACACGCTTATGGCAGCCATCTCTTTCGCACGACATCATGAGGAGCAATTGAACCATGAAGCTCGGAGGACTAGGGTCGCTCCTCAACTAGTAATATTGAAGCCCTTAGCCCCCCCTACTGTCGACAAAGTCCCTGCACCAAAGAGGTTAACAGGAGAAGAGTTTCGGGAGCGATATGCGAAGGGGTTATGTTGGCATTGTGATGAGCCGTGGAGCCGTGAGCATCGCTGTAGTAAAGGAGGACTTCTTATGATTGAACCGATAGAAGAAGAGGTCATTAAACATTCAGAAGAGAGCCTTGAACATGAAGAAAAAGATGCAGAAGAAGAGCCACAACCGACCGAAGTTACGGTACAAACACTAGCTGGCTACTCAAACCCGCAAATGATGAAAGTTGGAGGCCTTCTCAAACAACAACCGATCACTGTTCTCATCGAGACGGGCAGCACTAATAACTTCCTAAACAGTAAGGTTGCTGTCCATCTGAACTTACCTATTGAGAATTGCAACAGGTTTGTCGTTACGGTCGCCAACGGACGGATTTTGAAGTGTGATCATAGGTGCCCGCAGGTGAAACTGTTGCTGCAGGACCAAGAGATAATTGCAGATTTCTTCCTCCTCCCTCTTGATGATCATGAGGCCATACTCAGAATTAAATGGTTGATGACATTAGGTGATATTTCTTAGAATTTTATACAACTATTTATAAAATTTTACAGTAAGGAGAAACAGGTGATACTGCATGGGAAACGTGAGGGCGACGTAACGACGATTTGCACACAACAAATGGAGAAGGTTTTGCATAAAGCATGCAGCGGCTTTTTGGTACAACTTGAGAAGCAAACTAAGGGAGAGCTAACAAAATTTGAAGATCCAAATCTACTTCCTTTGCTTGCTGAATTTTCAGATATATTTGACGAACCGCGCAACCTACCTCTTACCCGTCGGCATGATCATTGTATAACGATTCTTCTAGGCAAATCTCCAGGAAATGCTCAGCCATATCAGTATTCACATCTCCAGAAGGATGAAATAGAAAGGATTGTAAACGAGATGCTCAAAACAGGAGTTATTCGGCCATGTTGCAGCCCTTACTCTTCACCGGTGCTCCTCATACGAAAGAAGGATAGAATATGGCGATTATGTGTTGATTACCGAGCTCTCAATGGCATAACCATCAAGGATAAATACCCTATTCTAGTAGTAGATAAGTTGCTAAGGGAGCACAAATCTTCACAAAGCTGGACCTTCGATCCGGGTATCATCAAATACGAGTATGCGAAGAAGACATACCGAAAACCATCTTTTGAACACACAACAACCACTATGAATTTTTGCTTTCTTCAAAAGAAAGTGGAATATCTTGGGCATATCATATCAGAGGAAGGTGTGGTAGTAGACCCCTTCAAAATTAGAGCAATGCAAAACTGGCTGACCCCGAGGAACATAAAATTGCTACATGGCTTTTTGGTTTAACAGGCTACTACTACAAGTTCGTGAAAAACTATGGAGAGATTAATGCACCAATTACTTCCTTATTGAAAAAAAATGTCTTCCAATGGTCGGACAGAGCCTCCGCTGCCTTCGACAAACTTAAGACAGCCATGACGACGACGCAGGTGCTAACACTACCAGATTTCAACCGACTCTTCGTTATTGAGGACGACGCATCTGAAGTCGGAATTGGAGCCATTCTCATGAAAGATGGTCAACCACTCATATACACTAGCAAGGCATTATCTCCCTCCCATCAAAATAAGTCAACATATGATAAAGAGATGCTTGCCATTGTGCGCGCAGCAACGAGGTGGAGACCCTACTTGATAGGTCGACGATTTCAAATTAAAACCGACCATAAAAGCCTCAAGTACTTTTTGGAGCGAAAGATATCATCCCCTGAACAGCAAAAATGGGTAATAAAAGTTCTTAGATTTGATTATGAAATAACTTACAAAAAGGGGAAAGAGAATGTTCTTGCTTATGCGCTTTCGCAGCTACCCGAGCAAGCTGAAGTTTCGGCCATTTCGCTTCCGACCAGCAACTTTCTTTTTTTTTTGGTAAGTAAAAGTAAATTGATTATGTGTAAAGTTTCTACAAATAGCTTTATCTATACAAGTCATAGACAAAGCCAAGTAAGTAACTCATAGTTATGACTACACATGCTGTAGACTATAACTCCTAATTACAATCATCAAAGAAAATGTTTGTCCAGATATATCAAAACTACCTGTGGGTACATAATTTGGCATCATTCCCAAGATCTTTAGCTAATAGCAAAATTGAATTTGATAAAAATATCTTTTTCTCTTTGGGTAAAGTGCACCATTTTGAGATCTTTTTTTTTTTTTGTAAGTAAAAGTAAATTGATTATGTGTAAAGTTTCTACAAATAGCTTTATCTATACAAGTCATAGACAAAGCCAAGTAACTCATAGAGTGCGAATGTGATAGTTATGACTACACATGCTGTAGACTATAACTCCTAATTATAATCAATATAGAAAATGTTTATCCAGATATATCAAAACTACCTTTGGGTACATAATTTGGCATCATTCCCAAGATCTTTAGCTAATAGCAAAATTAAATTTGATAAAAATATCTTTTTCTCTTTGGGTAAAGTGCTCCGTTTTGAGATCTTGCTCCATACAGGATCTTGAGTCTCTAATAATCTCTTTCAATAATTGAGCATTGTTTGTGTGTTGGCATTCAAATATTCTGTTACATCTCTCCTTCCACATCTACCAAATAGCGTATCTGAAAGTAACCTTTGCCAGTTTTGTTAGAGGCCCTTTTCTTGAGAAACATTGCATGAGGTCGCTTAGTTCTTGGTGCAAGTTTGGTTGCGGCAGTCTATTGAGTTCAAATCGCTGGAGAATCTCCTTCCATCCATATACATTTTGTATAATCACAAGCAAAATAGAGGTGGTCAACAATTTCTTCTTGTTGCATACAAAGGGAGCATCGGTTAACATGATATATACCTCTTCTTTTCATATTGTCTATTGTCGGTAGTTTATTGAGAAGAGCCTGCCATGTACATAAGGAATGTCTTTGTGATCCCGGTCGATCTCATGTCCAACTGCTTGGGACCCACTTGTTATTTCTTTGCCTAATTTGATTCCATGCGGATGTGGCACTAAATTTGCCATTGTCATGAGGCCAAATAAGTATATCTGAAGAGTTGTTCCTGATTGGAATAACTATAATAGTCGGCCAAAGTGATAACATTTCGGGAGAAATAGGATTAGGGAGACACCAAGCACCGTTAGCAATGAACTCAGAAACCTTACAATCTTTGGAGCCCCAAGATCTTTTCGTATTCTGTCACCATATAATTGAAATATACTCTTCCCATTTACCCAATGATCAAACCACATATTTGTACTAGTACCAGAAGAGATTGCATAGGAAATGTGTTTGATTAGTCAATTCCTTGCCTTTAAAATTCCTTTCCAAGCTGCAGAGTGGTATGTTCTTGTTGAAATTTCCCAGATTGATTCCTTTGAAAGATACCTAGCAGAAACCCAATGTGACCGTAAGGAACATTTGTTTTGCAAAAGATCCCACAATTGCTGTACCAGACAAGCTTGATTCCAATCTCTAATATTTCTCAAGTTTAGCCCCCTTTCATCTTTCGGTTTGCAAATGCTATCCCAATTTACCATATGCATTGCCTTATCATTTGTGCCATTCAAGAAGAAGTTCATTAATAACCGTTCAATATCATGGAGAAGTCCAGCAGGCAGAAGAAATGCATTACACCAATATATTAGGAGTGCAATACTGAACGGATGAGTTCGAGTCGTCCTGCTTTTGATAGATACCTCTTCTTTTCATATTGTAGGTAATTTATTGAGAATGGCCTGCCATGTACATAAGGAATGTCTTTGTGATCCCGGTCGATCCCATGTCCAACTGCTTGGGACCCACTTGTTATTTCTTTGCCTAATTTGATTCCATGCGGATGTGGCACTAAATTTGCCATTGTCATGAGGCCAAATAAGTATATCTGAAGAGTTTTTCCTGATTGGAATAGCTATAATAGTCGGCCAAAGTGAAAACATTTCGGGAGAAATGGGATTAGGGAGACACCAGGTACCGTTAGCAATGAACTCAGAAACCTTCCAATCTTTGGGAGCCCCAAGATCTTTTCGTATTCTGTCACCATATAATTGAAATATACTCTTCCCATTCACCCAAGGATCGTACCACATATTAGTACTAGTTCCAGAAGAGATTGCATAGGAAATGTGTTTGATTAGCCAATTCCTTGCCTTTAAAATTCCTTTCCAAGCTGCAGAGTGTATGTTCTTGTTGAAATTTCCCAGATTGATTCCTTTGAAAGATACCTAGCAGAAACCCAATGTGACCAGCAACTTTCTTAAGGATATTAAGATGGAATGGCAGGAAGATTCAGAGACTAGTAAGATTATAAAAAAATTGGAGTTAGCACCAAGCTCCGTGGCTCATTACAATTGGGACTCAAAAGAATTACACTATAAGGGACGCATTGTGCTTATGATAAATTCTACTTGCATCTTCACGAGTAGATTATGGACCAAGTTATTCTATATGCAGGGTACTAAATTGAAAAGGAGTATGGCATATCACCCACAAATCGACGGTGAGACAGTTGTAAATAGGTGCTTGGAGACAGCCCAAGGCCACCCACCAAATATGACTACCCAAAGAGAACTGCAAACCCAGCGAAGTGCCATTATTGATCGACGGATCGTGACTCGACGACGACGACCCACTAATGAAGTTCTAATTCAATGGGCGAACCTACCAATAGAAGATGCCACTTGGGAGAACTATGATGACTTGAAGATCAAATTCCCAGAATTCATGAATCATCATCCTCGAGGACAAGGTTGATTTGAAGAGGGCGGGTCTGTTAGGACTCTAGCTTGGAGAGTCCTAATTTAGAGGGACATTCTGTTAGGACTATAGCTAGGAGAGTCATAATTGAGAGGGGCATTCATGTAGGAGGTGTTTTCTTAGAGAAGAATTAGGAGTTGTAAGGGAATAGGAGTCTTGACTAGGAGTCATATTAGGAGTTGGTTAGAAGAAAAAGTCTTAAGTAGGAGTCATATTAGGAGTTAGGGTTTAGAAGCCCTATAAATAACCATGTATTCCTTCTCTTTTCATAAGTAATAGATGAATCTTTTCTACAGCCTTTGAGCAGCAACTTGGAGGGAGGAACCCCTATAGAGTTCCAAGGAGGCCGATCCCCTAAATAGATCAACCCCAAGTTTAGAATCTGCAAGGGTTCTAACAAATTTTCACCATAGATGTGTTCACGGTTTTGTGGTAGCAAAAATATCGCTACGCACGCGAAATCCAACCAATCGGGTCTCCTTCTTCTCATCTAGGGAAGTCCACCCTTATGCGTGGATAGTTAGGATCGATCATAGAACCTCCCCTCTTTTGGAAGTCATCTCTTCGGGCTTGGTGCGATTGGGCAGAGCTTTCTCCTTGATGTGATTTCTTTGGGCTTAGTGGTCGGCCCAATCTGAGTTTAGTAAAGAGTGTCCAAATCGTATCCTCCATTCATACCTCAAAGGCTTCGAATTTAGCATTGATTGCCTCCTCAGATGCTATAGTATATGCCCCCAAATCTGTGATATTATGATCTCTCTTTTGTTGTCGGGTTAATGGCGTGTATAGGTTGAGAGGTAATGGTCGAAAGGGTTGGTAGATTGGTAGATGTAGGCTGCGGTTTAGGCTTGTTTTGTGGCTATTTTGGGTACAGTTTAAGGCTGTGGTTTAGTGGAATTTTAGGGCTGTGGATGAAAGTTTTGGATCTTTGGTAGATTGTAGCAAAGGTTTGATAGAAATAAGTGAAAGTTGCAGCAAGTATGTGCTGTCTTGTAATAGTAGAAATGTCATCGAAGAAACAATGGTTTATCGTCGTAAGTTCCACCAAAAACTTGATAGAATTAAGGACGGAATTGATACAAAATCACAGTTTATAAGACAGCAAGGATGTCTAATTTAATCAAGAAAATTTTGGCAGTATAACAGCAAGGAAATTAGTGCAAGTTGCGATTGCAGAATTCTCGTCGAAAAATTACAACGGTTTATGAAAAAATTTGCAGCAACAAAAAATCATTTTTAGAGATGAATTTCTCAATAGATCAATTTTAGATGGAAGCCAAGATAATCTATGAAGTGTATAAGAAATTTCATTCAAAAAAGATTGCAAATAGATGGATTAAGGCAACAATATGCGGTTGAAATTTTTTTCAGCATAGATTTTCAAGTATAGCAGATTGGACATAAAAGATCAGTAGTTTATATTGAGAATTTTTCGATGAAACCAAAGGGAAATCTACTGTTAGGAAGTGTCAAAGATGTCATAAAAATTTTGTAGAAATTTGGATAGAAAAAGTACAGTAGCAAGATCAAACAGATGGTGCTATGCGGCTGGAATTCTGCAATGTATCTTTCATCATAGAGATGAAAACTTTGTGACGAAAAGTTTATGCAGCAATATAGGAACAATTTTTTTTTTTTGGATTTCCGAATAAGGATAACTAAATTGCAGCAGCATTAAGGTGGGAAACCATAACCTGTTGCAATTCACGGGGAGATCAAAGGATGATCTGCGATGGTGGAGATGATGGCGGAATTCGGCGACGATCTTTTAAGCAATTGTGGGAATTGCTTTGGATGGTTGTGGAGGGTTGATAGATGACTGTGGAAGGGCAGTGAGATGCCAAAAACACTGCTCTGATACCAGGTGTTAGAACCCTTGCAGATTCTAAACTTATGGTTGATCTCTCTAGGGGATAGGCCTTCTTGGAACTCTATAGGGGTTCCTCCCTCCAAGTTGCTGCTCAAAGGCTGTAGAAAAGATTCATCTATTGCTTATCAATACATGACTATTTATAGGGCTTCTAAACCCTAACTCCTAATAGGACTCCTACTCAAGACTCCTATTCCTCTATAACTCATTCTTCTCTAAGATGTTAGGATCAAGAGCACTAAGAGGGGGGGGGGGGTGAATTAGTGCAGCGGAAAGCCTTCTACGAAAAATAAAAACTGCGTTCGTTCGTTAAAAGTGATTATGGTAAGAAAGCCGATTCGTAAATTACTTTAACTTTTGTTTAAGCGAGATGCAGCAAAGATATAAATGCAGTTTGCAGTTATGATTCTAATCAGATAGTAGGCGCAAACTGAAATATGATATTCGTATGAAAAAAATGATTTACATCTAAATGCTGATTCATAAATCACTTGATTAAGCGAGATGCAGTTTAAGCAAGTATATAAAGGCAGTTTGCAGTTATGATAGAAATCAAAATGTAAACGCAAACAGAAATATGATGATCGTACGATAAAACTGATTTACGTCTAAATGTCGATTTGGAAAGTGCAAAGCTTAAAACCCGATCGTATATGCGTAGAAAGCAGTAAGCTTTAGAGGAGGTTTGTAGTAAAGATAATATGCTCAAAGTAAATGCAAACCGAGATTTAGAGTGGTTCGGTCAATCTTGACCTACTCCACTTTTGGCTTCCTCCACCGACGAGGTCACCGACGTCAACTAGAGGCCTTCCTTCAATAGGCGAAGGCCAACCAACCTTTTACAGTTTCACTCCTTTTGACGGGCCTGGGAGACAACCCTTACAGAATTTTCTCTCCTCTCTTTAAAGCTCAGAACTTGGAAGAAAAGAGAGAGAAGAACTTTTGGCCTTTACAACAATTTTGAGCTCTAAATGTCACAAAACAAGATCAGGATTTCGATGTATGTTTTTGTGCCCTTTCAGTGCTGAATGGGTGGGGTATTTATTGGCCCCAACCTAGTTTGAATTTGGAGCTCAAAACTGTCAATTCCCGGAATTCTGGGATCTGGCGGTTGCACCTCCTAACTGGAGCGATTGCACCGCCTGGTAGAGCTCGAAGACGGAGCCTCTCGGCGATGCCACCTCCTGTTAGGGGCAGTTGCACCTCCTGCCAGAGCTCGAAGATCGAGCTCAGGCGGTGCCACCTCCTGACTGAGGCGGTTGCACCGCTCAGCCAAAGCTCGGAGACCGAGCCCAGGCGGTGCCACCTCCTATCAGGGGAGGTTGCACCGCCTAGTCTCGCTCGGAGACTGAGCCTAGGCGGTGCCACCTCCTGGCTGGGGCGGTTGCACCGCCCAGTCTCGCTCGGAGACTTAGCCCAGGTGGTGCCACCTCTTGGCTTGGGCGGTTCAACCGCCTAGTAGAAATCAGGGTCCGAATGGGTTTCCATTCGGCCCAATTTGGGTTTTTCAGGGGTCCAATTGCCCCAAGATTAAGTTAATGGAATCACCTCCCATTTCCAACTTAATCATTATGCTAACTACGATATTTTCTAAGACATTTAATGCAACTTGCTCCGATGCGTCAATCGCTTCTTCCGGCGAGTTTCCGGCGAACTTTCGTCGATCATCCGATGAACCCTCGATGATGCTCCTACGGACTTCGGGCAAACTCCTGGACTTGCGATGAACCACTTGGCGAGTTCCGACGAGCTTCTTTGGCAAGCTCATGGACTTCTCGGATTTGTTCCCGCAGAACTACTGACGATTGTCCGAACTTTTGTCGAACTCTCGAACTCTCAACGTGATCATTGTCTTGACTCCGGCGCAACTCCTACTGCATATCTTACTTTCATCGTAGTTAATCCTGCACACTTATCTCAACATATAGATTAGACAACAAATGACAATTGACTTCATCAGCAATATCCGAGATTCAACAATCTCTCCCTTTTTTATGATAATTATCAATTGATAATGAAGTTAACCTTAACTCCCCCTGTCTATATGCCATACTTAAGATAAGTCATTCTTGAATTCAAACCCTTAGAATTCAATAGACATATTGATAAGTTAAAATCATTTAAACTTATCAATACTCCTATCATGATTCCCATCATGATGTATCTCTCTAAAGATGATGTCAAGGCTTGACATTCATTTTCAAATTTTACATTACAAGTTTGAATGATGGTAATAGTAGCAATTCATTATATATCAACATGTAAAACTGCGAAGTAAGATTTTGAAATCATTACATGATGCACACATTTTAAATGTTTTAGCAATTAGAGCATTTCATCACATGGTAAGATATCAATACGTAAAATTACGATGCAAGTTTTTTGATATCTTGACACGATACAAATAAGGCATAATGCAAATTATAGCAATCATAGCATCTATTCATATATCTTTTGGTGATGCAAGCATGACATTAATACTCATATATTTCTCCCCCTTTGTCATCAACAAAAAACATGGTAGTTGTGATACCAGGAGAACAATATAAGCAAATTTTGAGCATTAAGTGTGATAGTCATTCATGCCTATGCAATCTCTTCTGGTACTAGTACAAATATGTGGTTTGATCCTTGGGTAAATGGGAAGAGTATATTTCAATTATATGGTGATAGAATACGAAAAGATCTTGGGGCTCCCAAAGATTGGAAGGTTTCTGAGTTCATTGCTAACGGTGCTTGGTGTCTCCCTAATCCTATTTCTCCCGAAATGTTATCACTTTGGCCGACTATTATAGCTATTCCAATCAGGAACAACTCTTCAGATATACTTATTTGGCCTCATGACAATGGTAAATTTAGTGTCACATCCGCATTAAATCAAATTAGGCAAAGAAATAACAAGTGGGTCCCAAGCAGTTGGACATGGGATCGATCGGGATCACAAAGATATTCCTTATGTACATGGCAGGCTCTTCTCAATAAACTACCGACAATAGATAATATGAAAAGAAGAGGTATCTATCATGTTAACCGATGCTCCCTTTGTAAGCAACAAGAAGAAACTGTTGACTATCTCTATTTTGCTTATGATTATACAAAATGGATATGGAAGGAGATTCTCTAGCGATTTGAACTCAATAGACTGCCGCAACCAAACTTGCACCAAGAACTAAGCGACCTCATGCAATGTTTCTCAAGAAAAGGGCCTCTAACACAACTGGCAAAGGTTACTTTCAAATGCGCGATTTGGTGGATGTGGAAGGAGAGATGTAACAGAATATTTGAATGCCAACACACAAACAATGCTCAATTATTGAAAGAGATTATTAGAGACTCAAGATCCTATATGGAGCAAGATCTCAAAACGGAGCACTTTACCCAAAGAGAAAAAGATATTTTTATCAAATTTAATTTTGCTATTAGCTAAAGATCTTGGGAATGATGCCAAATTATGTACCCACAGGTAGTTTTGATAAATCTGGATAAATATTTTCTATATTGATTATAATTAGGAGTTATAGTCTACAGCATGTGTAGTCATAACTATCGCATTCGCACTCTATGAGTTACTTGGCTTTGTCTATGACTTGTATAGATAAAGCTATTTGTAGAAACTTTACACATAATCAATTTACTTTTACTTACCAAAAAAAAAAAGATGAGATATCTCAGGGTTTGATTGAAATCCAACACAAAGTCCTACACGGAACATGATATCTAGTCTAGTTGTAGTGAGGTAAAGTAAACTTCTTATCATACCCCTATAAGTTTTTTCATCGAAGCTTTCTCCACTTTTATCAATTTCTAACTTAGTGGAGGTGCACATAGGAGTGTTAATAGCTTTTGAGTCATTCATATTAAACTTTTTTAGCAAATTCATAGCATATTTAGTTTGACTAATAAAGATGCCATTGCTTAGTTGTTTGATTTGTAAGCCTAAGAAGAATGTTAATTCTCCCATTAAACTCATTTCAAATTCAAGACTCATAGTTTTAGCAAAAGATTCACAAAGAGATTAATTCGTAGAACCAAAGATAATATCATCAACATAAATCTGAACAATGAGAAAATTATTTTCAAAATTCTTGATTAACAATGTAGTATCAACCTTGCCTTTTGTGAAATTATTTTTAATAAGAAAAGAACTAAGTCTCTCATACCAAGCCCTCGGAGCTTGTTTTAAACCATAGAGAGCTTTAGTTAATCTAAACACATGATTAGGGAGGCTATTATTTTCAAATCCAAGAGGTTGTTCAACATAGACTTCTTCGGAAATAAAGCCAGTAAGAAAAGCGCTTTTAACATCCATTTGAAACAACTTAAAATTATTGCTACTAGCGTAGGCAAGGAGCATCCTTATGGCTTCTAATCGAGCTACAGGAGCGAAGGTTTCTTCGTAATCGATACCTTCTTCTTGGTTGTAACCTTTGGCCACTAATCTAGCCTTGTTTCTAACCACGATACCATATTCATCTTGCTTATTTCTAAAAACCCATTTAGTACCAATAACTAAATGGTCATTTGGCCTAGGAACAAGCTTCCACACCTCATTTCTCTCAAATTGATTTAATTCATCTTGCATTTTGATAATCCATGAATCATCTTTCATGGCTTCGTCAACACATTTGGGTTCAATTTTGAAGAGAAAAGTGGCGCTGGCACAAAAATTTTTAAGAGAAGATCGTGTTTGAACCCCCTTTGATGTGTCTCCTAAGATTAGCTCCTTAGGATGAGCATCAACATACTTCCAATCATTGGGTAAGGATGTTTTGGAAGTAGATGCATCCAAGTTGCTAGTTGGAGACGGGGTTTCATTTAAATTCAAGGAATCAAAATGAACATCATCATCAAAATCATTTTTCCTAATTTCAAAAATCTCATTGAAAACAACATGAATGGATTCTTCAATAATTAAAGTTCTTTTATTGAAGATACGAAAGGCTTTAGAAATCGAAGAATAACCAAGAATTATTCCTTCATCGGATTTAGCATCAAATTTTCCTAAGTTATCCTTTTCATTCAAGATAAAACACTTATACCCAAAGACTTTAAAATATGAAACATTGGGTTTTTTGTTGTTTTTTTTTTTGTAAGTAAAAGTAAATTGATTATGTGTAAAGTTTCTACAAATAGCTTTATCTATACAAGTCATAGACAAAGCCAAGTAAGTCATAGTTATGACTACACATGCTGTAGACTATAACTCCTAATTACAATCATCAAAGAAAATGTTTATCCAGATATATCATAACTACCTGTGGGTACATAATTTGGCATCATTCCTAAGATCTTTAGCTAATAGCAAAATTGAATTTGATAAAAATATCTTTTTCTCTTTGGGTAAAGTGCACCGTTTTGAGATCTTGCTCCATACAGAATCTTGAGTCTCTAATAATCTTTTTCAATAGCTGAGCATTGTTTGTATGTTGGCATTCAAATATTCTGTTACATCTCTCCTTCCACATCCACCAAATAGCGCATCTGAAAGTAACCTTTGCCAGTTGTGTGAGAGGCCCCTTTCTTGAGAAACATTGCATGAGGTCGCATAGTTCTTGGTGCAAGTTTGGTTGCGGTAGTCTATTGAGTTCAAATCGCTGGAGAATCTCCTTCCATATCCATTTTGTATAATCACAAGTAAAATAGAGGTGGTCAACAGTTTCTTCTTGTTGCATACAAAGGGAGCATCGGTTAACATGATAGATACTTTTTCTTTTCATATTGTCTTTTGTAGGTAATTTATTGAGAAGGGCCTGCCATGTACATAAGGAATGTCTTTGTGATCCTGGTCGATCCCATGTCCAACTGCTTGGGACCCACTTGTTATTTCTTTGCCTAATTTGATTCCATGCGGATGTGGCACTAAATTTGCCATTATCATGAGGCCAAATAAGTATATCTGAAGAGTTGTTCCTGATTGGAATAGCTATAATAGTCGGCCAAAGTGATAACATTTCGGGAGAAATGGGATTAGGGAGACACCAGGTACCGTTAGCAATGAACTCAGAAACCTTCCAATATTTGGGAGCCCCAAGATCTTTTCGTATTCTGTCACCATATAATTGAAATATACTCTTCCCATTCACCCAAGGATCGTACCACATATTAGTACTAGTTCCAGAAGAGATTGCATAGGAAATGTGTTTGATTAGCTAATTCCTTGCCTTTAAAATTCCTTTCCAAGCTGCAGAGTGATATGTTCTTGTTGAAATTTCCCAGATTGATTCTTTTGACAGATACCTAGCAGAAACCCAATGTGACCATAAGGAACATTTGTTTTGCAAAAGATCCCACAATTACTGTACCAGACATGCTTGATTCCAATCTCTAGTATTTCTCAAGTTCAGCCCCCCTTTATCTTTCAGTTTGCAAATGCTATCCCAATTTACCTTATGCATTGCCTTATCATTTGTGCTATTCCAGAAGAAGTTAATTAATAACCGTTCAATATCTTGGAGAAGTCCAGCAGGCAGAAAAAATGTATTACACCAATATATAGAGTAGGAGTGCAATACCGAACGGATGAGTTCGAGTCGTCCTGCTTTTGATAGAAACCTATTTTTCCAAGAAGAAATTATATTCTTTATTTTTTGCAAGATAGGCTGACAGTGAGTTTTGTGAATGGCTGTGGATATGAGCGGGAGACCCAAATAAGGAACTGGCAAGCTTCCCTCACTAACCCCCAAAGTTTGTTTAATAAAGACATTATCCTCAACGTAAGGGCTCATATATACTTTACTTTTCGCATGATTTAACTGAAGTCCAGAAACCATACCAAAGTCATTCATAATAGTAGCCAGGTTCTTTACTGAAGTTGGTTCATTTTGGAGAAAGATAAGTAAGTCATCTGCAAATGTTATATGTGATATATGAACAGAGCCAGCAATGGGTACCTTAATGCTGCCATTTAAGACTGCGTCTTCTAACATACAGCTAAGTCCTTCCATCGCAATAGTAAAAAGATACGGAGAGAGTGGATCACCTTGTCGGATGCCATTCGTGCTCCCAAAAAAACCAATAGGTGAGCCATTAAAAAGTATCGAAAACTTTGGAGTTTCCAAGCAAGATTGAATCCAATTAACCCATTGCTGTGGGAAGTTCATATCGAGGAGCATCTTATAGATAAACTTCCTATTAACTGAATCAAAGGCTTTCCGTAAATCAGCTTTAAAACAGATTTTTGTTCCTCTTGCTTTTGAGTGCAAATCTTTGACCAAGTCATTAGCAAGAAAAATGTTATGATGTATACTTCTCCCTTTGATGAAAGCAGCTTGATTTGGGCTAATGATCTTGTGTATTACCTTTTGCATTCTATTTGCCAATACTTTGGAGATGATCTTGTAATTGAAGTTGCATAATGATAAGGGTCGATAGTTCTCTAGTGAATCTGCCCTTGCATTCTTCGGAATTAAAGAAATAAATGTGCAATTCATCTCTCTAAGAATATGACCTGAAGAGAAAAAATGTTGGCAAGCCTTGATCACATCATTTCCAATAATAGACCAAGCAGTTTGGTAAAATTCAGTTGGAAATCCATCTAGACCTGGGCTTTTGTGCTTTGGTGACTTAAAGACAACACATACAATTTCGTCATCTGTAATTGGGGCATTGAGGATTGAAATAGCTTTCGAATCAAGTTTTCTAGTCGGCTCCACATGAATGTTATTAGGATTCCCAACTTGATTGAGTAAGGAATAAAAAAATTTCTCTGTGTGTGCTTTTACCTCATCTAAATTCTCAATAAGATTGTCATCTTTGTCTCTGCATTTGCTGATACGGTTAATCGCCCTTCGAGTAGCAATTGAAGCATAGAAAAATTTAGTATTGGAATCCCCTATTGTAAGCCAATGCTGTCGAGACTTCTGCTTTGCAAAAACTTTCCTCCTGTTTTAAGGCTTGCATGAAGTTATTTCTAGCTTCTGTCTCTTTGTAGATAATATTTTCATCATTTGGCTGAAGTTGCAGCTCATGTTGCAATGACATTAATTCCTTTCTGCACAATTGAACTCTGGTGACCAAAGGTAAAGAAATCCTTTCTGCACAATTCTGTAAACGATTCTGTAAACCAGATCTCCCCAAGGGCAACGATTCTATAGTTGCAAGCCTTGATCACATCATTTCCAATAATAGACCAAGCAGTTTGGTAAAATTCAGCTGGAAATCTATCTGGACCTGGGCTTTTGTGCTTTGGTGACTTAAAGACAACACATACAATTTCGTCATGTGTAATTGGGGCATTGAGGATTGAAATAGCTTCCGAATCAAGTTTTCTAGTCGGCTCCACATGAATGTTATTAGGTTTCCCAGCTTGATTGAGTAAGGAATAAAAAAATTGCTATGTGTGTGCTTTAACCTAATCTAAATTCTCAATAAGATTATCATCTTTGTCTCTGCATTTGCTGATACGGTTAACAGCCCTTCGAGTAGCAATTAAAGCATAGAAAAATTTAGTATTGGAATCCCCTAGTGTAAGCCAATTTTGTCGAGACTTCTGCTTTGCAAAACTTTCCTCCTGTTTTAAGGCTTGCATGAAGTTATTTCTGGCTTCTGTCTCTTTGTGGATAATATTTTCATCATTTGGCTGAAGTTGCAGCTCATGTTGCAATGACATTAGTTCATTTATGCAAATTGAACTCTGGTGTTAATATTGCCAAAGGAATTTGTATTCCACTCCTTTAGTGCTGCTTTACAGGCTTTGAGCTTTTGACATAAGATGTAAGCGGGGGATCCATGCACATTAACATTCCAAGCAGATCTGATAATATCAAGAAATTGAGGATGAGTACTCCACATGTTAAAGAATCTAAACGGTTTCTTGCCTCTTGGTGTCGATTTTTCTGCGTGTATATACATTAAAGAATGGTCAGAAAACAAAAGAGCACAATACTCAAGAAGTGAATCTGGGTAAACTGTTAACTATTCATGATTAATCAAACACCTATCAAGTCGAGCCATTATTTTTCTGTTAGCAGCACCTTGATTACTCGAGGAGAGCCAATTACCCACAGATTTCATATCAAACAATGTTGCAGTGTCAATATAATCATTAAAACTTTGAAGCTGGCTTTCTGAAAGTTGTCTACCCCCCTCTTTTTCATTTGTGTACCGAACAGTATTAAAGTCTCCAAGAACAATCCAAGATACATTGAGACAGCCATTTACAATATTAGTCAGGTCAGACCAAAGAGTATTTCTTTCTTGCATACTGTTTGAAGCATATATACCAGTGAGATTGAATTGACAGCCATTCTTTATATCCTCTACCTTAAGATGAATGAATTGATCAGTAGTAGAAATAAACCAAACATTAATAGAGTTAGGATGCCATAAGACCCATATTCTACCAAAAGTTTCATTTGAGTCATTGGTAAACAATTCTGCGTCCGGCCATATTAAATTCTTTTGAGCTTGAACGCGCGATTGTTTAATTTTCGTTTCCACTAGAATAACAATATCACATGCGGCAGACTTGATTATTCTATTGAGCTCCCGACATTTCTCCGGCTTATTAAGTCCGCGAATATTCCAGCATGTTATCTTCATTAGTAATAAACAAATGAAAAGGTAGTAAGGAATACATCCTACGACTTTGGATGGATTGTACCATCCTTTTTCTTATCCTTCAGTTTTGTATTTTCCTCCCGCACAATATCCTTACCTTTAATGGCTTTATTCCTATATTTATCCACTTCATCTACAGCTTGCAGATTTTTAAACTTTAAAGTACCTTGAATCATGTGGTCTTGATTGGCAGGGTTTGTTGAAGCTCGATAAGATTGTTGCAGCACAATATCTTGGATAGTACTTATTGGAGCAGCCTGGCTAGAGAGGTTTGTTGGGGCATGAGTTTGTTGAGACAGAATATCCTTGTTCGCGATGTTTGTTGAGGCCTGAGTTTGTTGAGGAAGAATATCCTTGCTGACGAGATTTGCTTGGACCTGAGTTCGTTGAGCGATTGTAGATGGATCCGATGGTATTGGAAGAGATGAAGTTCCTGACTTATGCTTCTCCTGTCCACTAGTACCATGGGAAACCTCTGTTGTGGAAGGCTCTGACATTATAGGAAGAGATAAAGTTTTAGAATTGTCCTTCTGTCCGCGGTGCTTTCCTTGCGAGTCGGAGTGCTCAATAGTTTTTGCCACCATCGGTGCTACTGCCATTAGAGAAGAATCACTTTCTTGCTGAGGCACTTGACGTGGTCGGTAGACCTTTGTGATTGGTTTTGGGGTTTGTTGACAAGCTCCATTTGCATGACCAAAAGATAAGCAACGCTGACATCGTTGTGGCTTCCAGGAATATGAGACATGTACCTTCCGAGTGTTCCCGTCAAGATCACGATAGAAAACCTCGTTAGGAAACCTTGTGCAAATGGAAATCTCGTCTGAGCTGCTGTTGCTTTGTCGATGTAGAGTGGCTGTCCCAGAGTGCTGCATAACTTTGCAATAAAACGTTGACTCCAAAGATGTAGAGGCAGTCCTTGAAAGGATACCCATAATGGAATAGACTGTAGGCTATCTAACTCCAAACGGACATCAGGAGACCAACGTCGTAGAATCATTGGATGACCACGGATAGTCCAGAATCCTTCGAGGATTCATTGCAGATCTTCTTTAGAGTATAGCTTGCAAACAAAGAATCCGTTCTCCAGCATATGAAGATCAAATGACGATAATCCCCATCGAGTTTTGATAAATGAGGATAGTGGGAAATAAGAAGTTTTGAGACCTACCACATAGCCAACAATCGACATAGACCATTTCTCAATAAGCTCTACTGAATCAGCAGTCTCGTATACAGCAATCTTCTTATCAGCCCGAACTTATGGAGTAATGAATTCCAAGCTTAGATCTGGACTTCCAACCGGAGCCTTGAAGAGGCTAGTCCAAGGCCGAGGATCGCTGGAAATGAGAGCAGGCTGCCGCGATCTAAATCGCGACCTGCTTCGATGCTGCTTCATTGAAGGAGTTTCTCTCTGGAAAGGATATGGTGGAAGAGCAACTTGGGGGGTAGCGGTAGGGGGCCTTGCCATCGTTTCATCCCTCCCGCCACCGTCGCCAGCCTTAGGGGCCGTCGCTGCCATGTTTGATCCCTTTTCTGATCGCCACTACAGAATCATCGCCATAGGGAAAAGCCACCGCTGCAGTATATCAGATCGCCGCTACAGTACCGTCGCCCTAGGGAGATCTCGTCTCGTCGCCCTTGGGGAGAAGCTGATGTTGCAGGAGATCCAATCACCACAACAGTCCTAGATCTGGTCGCCGCTACAGCATCGCCCTAGATCTGGTCGCCGCTACAGTGTCGCCGCCGCTACAGCGTCGCCCTAGATCTGGTCGCGGCTATAGTTTCGTCGCCGCAACAGTACTGTCGCCCTAGATCTAGTCGCCGCCCTAGCGGAGAATGACGTCCCATTGCTTAATATTCTTGCCAACATAGCTTCTAAGCAAATTTCCCAAGCTTCGGTTTGTTACCTCAGTTTGCCCATCGGTTTGTGGATGATGCGAGCTGCTGAAATTCAAAGAAGTACCCAGCTTCCTCCAAAGAGTTCTCCAAAAATGACTAACGAATTTTGAATCTCGATCAGACACCATAGTTCTTGGAATACCATGTAATTTAACAATCTCCTTAAAATATAAATCAGCAATATGAGATGCATCATTTGATTTATTGCATGGAACAAAGTGAGACATTTTTGAAAATCTGTCAACAATGACCATGATAGAATCCTTGTTCTTTTGAGTTCTTGGTAGTCCTAAGATGAAATCAAGACTCACATCCTCCCATGGAGCATTTGGCACTGGCAATGGAGTGTACAAACCAGAATTTTGACTTCTTGTTTTTGCCAAATGACACAATCGGCATTGCTTCACATGTCTATCCACATCTCTAAACATTTTAGGCTAGTAGAAATTTGATTGAACAAGAGCTAGAGTCTTGTCCCTGCCGAAATGTCCTCCCAAAACACCACCATGAGCTTCAGCTAGAATTACTTGTCTCAAAGAACAAGATGGAACACATAAAGCATTAGCTCGAAAAAAAAAACCATCAAAGATCGAAAATTGTTGACAGGAACCTGATTTGCAATTCTGCCATATCGAGCCAAAATCCACATCATTCTCATATAGATCTTTGAATGTTTCAAATCCAACCACTTTGACTTCCATTGCTGATAATAAAGAATGGCCTGCCATGTACATAAGGAATGTCTTTGTGAAGGGCCAAATAAGTATATCTGAAGAGTTGTTCCTGATTGGAATAGCTATAATAGTTGGCCAAAGTGATAACATTTCGGGAGAAATAGGATTAGGGAGACACCAAGCACCGTTAGCAATGAACTCAAAAACCTTCCAATCTTTGGGAGCTCCAAGATCTTTTCGTATTCTGTCACCATATAATTGAAATATACTCTTCCCATTTACCCAAGGATCAAACCACATATTTGTACTAGTACCAGAAGAGATTGCATAGGAAATGTGTTTGATTAGCCAATTCCTTGCCTTTAAAATTCCTTGCATAGGAAATGCGGCTGGAATTCTGCAATGTATCTTTCGTCGTAGAGATGAAAACTTTGTGACGAAAAGTTTATGCAGCAATATAGGAACAATTCTTTTTTTTTTTTGGATTTTCGAATAAGGATAACTAAATTGCAGCAGTAGTAAGGTAGGAAACCAGAACCTGTTGCAATTCACGGGGAGATCAAAGGATGATCCGTGGTGGAGGAGATGATGACGGAATTCGGTGACGATCTTTTAAGCAATTGTGGGAATTGCTTTGGATGGTTGTAGAGGGTTGATGGATGGCTGTGGAAGGGCAGCGAGACGCCAAGAATGCTGCTCTGATACCAGGTGTTAGAACTCTTGCAGATTCTAAACTTGGGGTTGATCTCTTTAGGGGATCGGCCTCCTTGGAACTCTATAGGGGTTCCTCCCTCCAAGTTGCTGCTCAAAGGCTGCAGAAAAGATTCATCTATTGCTTATGAAAATAGAAGGAATAAATGACTATTTATAGGGCTTCTAAACCCTAACTCCAAATAGGACTCCTACTTAAGACTCTTACTTCTAACCAACTCCTAGTAGGACTCCTAATCAAGACTCCTATTCCCTTATAACTCCTAATTTTTCTCTAAGAAAACACCTCCTACATGAATGCCCCTCTCAATTAGGACTCTCCTAGCTAGAGTCCTAACAGAATGTCCCTCTCAATTAGGACTCTCCTAGTTAGAGTCAAAACATTTTTACATGAATGTCCCTCTCAATTAGGACTCTCTAAGCTAGAGTCCTAATAGTAATACACAAGATCATTAGCCCAAATCAAGCTGCTTTCATCAAAGGGAGAAGTATACATCATAACATTTTGCTTGCTAATGACTGGGTCAAAGATTTGCATTCAAAAGCAAGAGGGACAAAAATATGTTTTAAAGCAAGAGGGACAAAAATCTGTTTATCTATAAGATGCTCCTCGATATGAACTTCCCACAGCAATGGAAGATTTGCATTCAAAAGCAAGAGGGACAAAAATCTGTTTTAAAGCAAGAGGGACAAAAATCTGTTTATCTACTTTTTAATGGCTCACCTATTGGTTTTTTTGGGAGCACGAATGGCATCCGACAAGGTGATCCACTCTCTCTATATCTTTTTACTATTGCGATGGAAGGACTTAGCTTATTTCGAAATAAAAACTAGTTCCGTTACCAGAACTCGACCCGGGTTCCGTTACCGGAACTCGAACCCGGGTCTCTCGGGTGAGAGCCGAGTATCCTAACCAACTAAACTACAACGGAGTTATGATGGTGACAGAATACAAAAAGATCTTGGGGCTCCCAAAGATTGGAAGGTTTCTGAGTTCATTGCTAACGGAACCTGGTGTCTCCCTAATCCCATTTCTCCCGAAATGTTATCACTTTGGCCGACTATTATAGCTATTCCAATCAGGAACAACTCTTCATATATACTTATTTGGCCTCATGACAATGGCAAATTTAGTGCCACATCCGCATGGAATCAAATTAGGCAAAGAAATAACAAGTGGGTCCCAAGCAGTTGGACATGGGATCGACCGGGATCACAAAGACATTCCTTATGTACATGGCAAGCACTTCTCAATAAATTACCTACAATAGACAATATGAAAAGAAGAGGTATCTATCATGTTAACCGATGCTCCCTTTGTATGCAACAAGAAGAAATTGTTGACCACCTCTATTTTGCTTGTGATTACACAAAATGGATATGGAAGGAGATTCTCCAGCGATTTGAACTCAATAGACTACCGCAACCAAACTTGCACCAAGAACTATGCGACCTCATGCAATGTTTCTCAAAAAAGGGGCCTCTCACACAACTGGCAAAGGTTACTTTCAGATGCGCTATTTGGTGGATGTGGAAGGAGAGATGTTACAGAATATTTGAATGCCAACATACAAACAATGCTCAGCTATTGAAAGAGATTATTAGAGACTCAAGATCCTGTATGGAGCAAGATCTCAAAACGGTGCACTTTACCCAAAGAGAAAAAGATATTTTTATCAAATTCAATTTTGCTATTAGCTAAAATCTTGGGAATGATGCCAAATATGTACCCACAAGTAGTTTTGATATATCTGGATAAACATTTTCTTTGATGATTGTAATTAGGAGTTATAGTCTACAGCATGTGTAGTCATAACTATGAGTTACTTACTTGGCTTTGTCTATGACTTGTATAGATAAAGCTATTTGTAGAAACTTTACACATAATCAATTTACTTTTACTTACCAAAAAAAATGGAAGGACTTAGCTGTATGTTGGAAGACGCAGTCTTAAATGGCAGCATTAAAGTACCCATTGCTGGCTCTGTTCATATATCACATATAACATTTGCAGATGACTTACTTATCTTTCTCCAAAATGAACCAACTTCAGTAAAGAACCTGGCTACTATTATGAATGACTTTGGTATGGTTTCTGGACTTCAGTTAAATCATGCGAAAAGTAAAGTATATATGAGCCCTTACGTTGAGGATAAGGTCTTTATTGCACAAACTTTGGGGGTTAGTGATACCGGGGAGGGTAAAATTACAGAATGGATTTTGAAAGAACACCGATAGAACAGTTGTCCAAATAGAAAATGTCGCAGAAGGTAATGAACGAACTCTTGAAGAAACTTCGGTAAAACGTAAAATAGTTCACCACAAAGTTTAAAAATCAAAAGGGATACAGAAGATCACCACCCTAATGATAATAAGCAAGGATACAGAACTGAAAGCAAAAGACTCACCACTCAAGGACACTTCCAAGAGAAACAGAGTTCACAAGAGCACTCCAAGAGAGCTTCTGCCAATATCCTTCGTTTTCTAAAAAGTCCTTTCTAAGTTCTAAACACCAAAATAAATACTAGTGCATGAAACAACCCTTCATGCATAGGAAATTTCGAAATTAAGTGTTTACAGCTACTAACCAACTATTTTAATGCACTCATTGGTAATGAAGAAATGTTCACAACTGCCAACCAACTCCTTTAATGCATTCCTTTGTCTTGAAGAAAAGCACCTTGAAACAGCTTTAACTTTGTGCCGAGAATATGCTGATGAGCTGTCATATTAGAGTGTGCTGAGATAAAGATTATGAGGCATCATTATTGGCTGAAAAAGATACTAGATCATAATCAAGGCTCATATAATCAGATTGTAGTAAATTAGACACTCCCGTGTCAATCTCCCCCGGTTGAATGAAACTTGTCCTCAAGTCTTCGTTTGATTCATCAACATGATTATAAAAAGGACTCAAATCAGCCACATTAAATGTTGCGGATACTCCGTAATCTTCAGGTAGCTCTATCTCATAAGCATTTCGACCAATTCTCTTAAGCACCTTGAATGGACCATCAGCCTTTGGTTTCAATTTTCCAAATTTTCCCGGCGGAAACCTCTCCTTCCTTAGATGAATCCAGACCAAATCTCCTGTATTAAACTCCACAAGTTTTCTGTGTTTGTTAGCAGCTTGCATGTACCTCTCATTTTGTTTCTCAATGGTTGCTTTCACACCCTCATGTAGCTTCGTTATCTGCTTAGCTCTTTCATCAGCATCTCCACTAAATTGCTTTGTTGTAGAATGAGGGATTAAGTCCAAAGGACCAACAGGATTAGCACCATAAACTACCTCAAAAGGACTCTTACCAATACTATTGTAGATGCATAGAACGATTGTAGACAAACTCAATTTGTGGAAGAATGACATCCCATTGCTTAATATTCTTGCCAACATAGCTTCTAAGCAAATTTCCCAAGCTTTGGTTTGTTACCTCAGTTTGCCCATCGGTTTGTGGATGATGCGAGCTGCTGAAATTCAAAGAAGTACCCAGCTTCCTCCAAAGAGTTCTCCAAAAATGACTAACAAATTTTGAATCTCGATCAGACACCATAGTTCTTGGAATACCATGTAATTTAACAATCTCCTTAAAATATAAATCAGCAATATGAGATGCATCACTTGATTTATTGCATGGAACAAAGTGAGACATTTTTGAAAATCTGTCAACAACAACTATGATCGAATCCTTGTTCTTTTGAGTTCTTGGCAGTCCTAAGACGAAATCAAGACTCACATCTTCCCATGGAGCATTTGGCACTTGCAATGGAGTGTACAAACCAGAATTTTGACTTCTTGTTTTTGCCAAATGACACAATCGGCATTGCTTCACATGTCTATCCACATCTCTGAACATTTTAGGCCAGTAGAAATTTGATTGAACAAGAGCTAGAGTGTTGTCCCTGCCGAAATGTCCTCCCAAAACACCACCATGAGCTTCAGCTAGAATTACTTGTCTCAAAGAACAAGATGGAACACATAAAGCATTAGCTCGAAAAAGAAAACCATCAAAGATAAAAAATTGTTGACAGGAACCTGATTTGCAATTCTGCCATATTGAGCCAAAATCTACATCATTCTCATATAGATCTTTGAATGTGTCAAATCCAACCACTTTGACTTCCATTGCTGATAATAAAGAATGCTTTCTGCTCAATGCGTCAGCAACTACATTTTGAACACCAGATTTGTGCTTGATTGTAAAGTTGTAAGATTGTAAGAACTCCACCCAAGCTGCATGCCTCTTGTTTAGCTTGTGCTGATGATTAATGAACTTTAATGCCTCGTGATCAGAATATAGAACAAATGGCTTGGTGAGAAGATATTGACTCCAATGAGACAATGCTCGATAAATCGCATAAAACTCCTTATCATAAGTAGAGTATTTCTTTCTCGTATCATTCAGCTTTTCACTAAAAAATGCAATGGGCTTTCCGTCTTGACTCAAAACAGCACCAATTCCCACATTAGATGCATCACATTCAACTTCAAACATATTGTCAAAATTTAGTAGAACTAAGATAGGAGCTTCAGTAATCTTTCTTTTCAAAAGCTCAAAAGCATTATTAGCCTCATTAGTCCATTTGAATTTATCACATTACAGACATTCGGTGATTGGAGCGACAATAGAGCTGAAACTCTTGATGAATCTTCTATAAAAAGATGTTAAGCCATGGAAACTCCTCACATCATGTAATGAAGCAAGTTTTGGCCAATTGAGAATAGCTTCAACCTTGCTTTGATCCATCATGATTCCATCTTTTGAAACAACATACCCCAAAAACACCACACTAAAAGTAAAGAAATCACATTTCTTTAGATTAGCATAAAGTTTTTGCTGCCTCAAAATAAGAAAGATCTCTTTCAGATGACTCAAATTCTCCTATTCACTCTTGCTGTACACCAATATATAGTCAAAATAAACTACAACAAATATTCCAATGCATGGCTTAAGTATGTGATTCATAAATCTCATGAATGTGCTAGGAGCATTAGATAGTCCAAATGGCATAACCAACCATTCATATAAGCCTTCTCTAGTTTTAAACGCTGTTTTCCACTCATCTCCGGGCCTCATTCTTATTTGGTGATAGACACTTCTCAAATCAATTTTAGAGAAAATATAAGCACCACACAATTGATCAAGTAAATCATCTAACCTTGGAATAGAAAAGCGATAGTCCACTGTGATTTTGTTGATGGTGCGACTGTCCACGCACATTCTCCAAGAACCATCCTTCTTAGGCACTAACAAAGCAGGAACCGCACAAGGACTCATGCTCTTCCGGATTAACCCTTTTTTAACCAATTCATCAACTTGCCTTTGAAGTTCTTCATGCTCCTTGGGACTCATTCTATATGCTGCCTTATTAGGTAGAACAGCCCCAGGAATAAGATTAATGTGATGCTGGATATCTCTCAAGGGTGGAAGGCCATGTGGAATCTCTTCCGGTATAACATCTTGAAATTCTTCTAGGATTGGTTGCATGATTTTCGGTGTCTCCTTATGTTGTTCGTTCTCCTCTACTACCATTAGGGCCAAAACATGACCGCCCTTGTCCAATTCATATCTGCATTCTCTATAAGAAATAAAAGCACTAACTTCCTTCTTTGGCGCACTGATTTCGGAAGGTTGTAATGGAGCTAAGATAATCTTCTTTTCATTCACTTTAAAAGAATAAGTATGTTTATAACCATCATACAACACTCTTCTATCATAATGCCAAGGTCTTCCCAATAGTAAATGACAAGCATCCATAGGGGCAACATCACACCACACTTTATCTTTATAATACTTGCCAATAGAAAATGAAACTAAACATCTTTTAGTTACCTTGATGTCATTTCCTTTTTGCAACCAACATAATTGGTATGGATGTGGATGAGATATCGTATCCAACTTCAGCTTTTGCACCATCTCCAAAGAAACCACGTTCTCAAAACGGCCACTGTCGATGATCACCAAGCACACCTTGCCAAGAGAAGTGCATTTAGTGTGAAACACATTTTTTCTCACCCAACTTTCATCGTCGGCCACATATGACACTTGTAAACTACGTTGCAATACAATAGACAAACCATGATCAGCATAAGTAATCTCTTCCTCATCATCATCGTATTTTGGTTCATCGTCAGCTTCATCTTCGCCTCCATCACTATGATCTTCAACCAAAGTTACAATCCTCCTATTTGGACAATCCGAAGCAATATGCCCAAAACCATGACATTTGAAGTATTTTCGGCCACTTGGGGTAGAAGAATTAGGTATTTTTTTGTTGCCAGCAGACTCTTCACCCTTTTCTTGCACCTTCGATATCACCTTGCTTTGGACAGTAGGCTTGGAGCTTCCTCCTTTTGTGTAGCCTTCTTTTGAGCCATACCGAAAACTCTTTTCAAACTTCTGTTGCTTTTCAACTTTTAATGCCAGCTTGCTCACATCATTTAAAGACCAATATGGCTGTAGCTGAACAACTTTAGAAATCTCATACTTCAGACCTCCTAAGTATCTTGCAATTGTTTGCTCTTCCGGTTCCACAAGATCTCCTTTTAACATCAAATTATCAAATTCTGCAGTGTACTCCTCTACCCTAAGATCTTTTTGCTTGAAATCATGTATTTTGAGAAAGATCTCTTGTCTATAATTATCAGGTAAATATTTTTTCTTTAGCTCCCTTTTCATTTTCTCCCATGTAATGATTTTACTCTTCCCCTCACGTTCTCTTTGTTTCTTCAGATTTTCCCACCAAAAAGATGCATTCCGCCTGAGTTTGAGTGCCACAAGTTTGACCTTCCTTTGTTCTGGTGGTTCATGAAAATCGAAAATTCTTTCTACTGTATTATGCCAATAGATAAAGTCATCAACATTTATTTTACCTTCAAATTCGGGAATATCAAATCTGGGATTATATTTATTCTGCCACTCGTCTTTGACTTCATTTCCTCTCCGACAGCTTCTTGACTCCCTTGGAAGATGAGGTGTTTCATCATCAGAAGTAAACTCTCGAGCATCATTTTCATGCTGGTTGTGTCTACTTTGAAATTCGTCTATTATTTCATTTTTTTTCTTGTAGGCTACGCAGCAATTTTTGTAGCTGCAGCCTCAACGACTCAGCGTCATCTCCATGGTCGCTACCTTCACCAACTACACCTTTTCCATTCTGCCTTGCCATGATCTCTAGCCTTTAGCTCTGATACCAAACTGATACCGGGGAGGGTAAAATTGCAGAATGGATTTTGAAAGAACACCGATAGAACAGTTGTCCAGATAGAAAATGTCACAGAAGGTAATGAACGAACTCTTGAAGAAACTTCGATAAAATGTAAAATAGTTCACCACCAAGTTTAAAAATCAAAAGGGATACAGAAGATCACCACCCTAATGATAATAAGCAAGAATACAGAACTGAAAGCAAAAGACTTACCACTCAAGGACACTTCCAAGAGATACAGAGTTCACAAGAGCACTCCAAGAGAGCTTCTGCCAATATCCTTCGTTTTCTAAAAAGTCCTTTTTAAGTCCTAAACACCAAAATAAATACTAGTGCACGAAACAACCCTTCATGCATAGGAAATTTCGAAATTAAGTGTTTACAGCTACTAACCAACTATTTTAATGCACTCATTGGTAATGAAGAAATGTTCACAACTGCCAACCAACTCCTTTAATGCATTCCTTTGTCTTGAAGAAAAGCACCTTGAAACAGTTTTAACTTTGTGCAGAGAATATGCTGATGAGCTGTCATATTAGAGTGTGCTGAGATAAAGATTATGAGGCATCATTATTGGCTGAAAAAGATACTAGATCATAATCAAGGCTCATATAATCAGATTGTAGTAAATTAGACACTCCCGTGTCAATTAGTGAGGGAAGCTTGCTAGTTCCTTATTTGGGTCTCCCGCTCATATCCACAGGCATTCACGAAACTCACTGTCAGCCTATCTTGCAAAAAATAAATAATAGAATTTTTTCTTGGAAAAATAGGTTTCTATCAAAAGCAAGACGATTCGAACTAATCCGTTCGGTATTGCACTCCTACTCTATATATTGGTGTAATGCATTTTTTCTACCTGCTGGACTTCTCCAAGATATTGAACGGTTATTAATGAACTTATTCTGGAATGGCACAAATGATAAGGCAATGCATATGGTAAATTAGGATAGCATTTGCAAACCGAAAGATGAAGGGGGGCTGAACTTGAGAAATACTAGAGATTGGAATCAAGCTTGTCTGGTACAGCAATTGTGGGATCTTTTGCAAAACAAATGTTTCTTATGGTCAAATTGGGTTTCTGCTAGGTATCTTTCAAAGGAATCAATCTGGGAAATTTCAACAAGAACATACCACTCTGCAGCTTGGAAAGGAATTTTAAAAGCAAGGAATTGGCTAATCAAACACATTTCCTATGCAATCTCTTCTGGTACTAGTACAAATATGTGGTTTGATCCTTGGGTAAATGGGAAGAGTATATTTCAATTATATGGTGACAGAATACGAAAAGATCTTGGGGCTCCCAAAGATTGGAAGGTTTCTGAGTTCATTGCTAACGGTGCTTGGTGTCTCCCTAATCCTATTTCTCCCGAAATGTTATCACTTTGGCCGACTATTATAGCTATTCCAATCAGGAACAACTCTTTAGATATACTTATTTGGCCTCATGACAATGGCAAATTTAGTGCCACATCCGCATGGAATCAAATTAGGCAAAGAAATAACAAGTGGGTCCCAAGCAGTAGGACATAGGATCGACCGGGATCACAAAGACATTCCTTATGTACATGGCAGGCTCTTCTCAATAAACTACCGACAATAGACAATATGAAAAGAAGAGGTATCTATCATGTTAACCGATACTCCCTTTGTATGCAACAAGAAGAAACTGTTGACCACCTCTATTTTGCTTGTGATTATACAAAATGGATATGGAAGGAGATTCTCCAGCGATATGAACTCAATAGACTGCCGCAACCAAACTTGCACCAAGAACTAAGCGACCTCATGCAATGTTTCTCAAGAAAAGGGCCTCTAACACAACTAGCAAAGGTTACTTTCAGATGCGCTATTTGGTGGATGTGGAAGAGAGATGTAAAAGAATATTTGAATGCCAAAACACAAATAATGCTCAATTATTGAAAGAGATTATTAGAGACTCATGATCCTGTATGGAGCAAGATCTCAAAACGGAGCACTTTACCCAAAGAGAAAAAGATATTTTTATCAAATTTAATTTTGCTATTAGCTAAAGATCTTGGGAATGATGCTAAATTATGTACCCACAGGTAGTTTTGATATATCTGAATAAATATTTTCTATATTGATTATAATTAGGAGTTATAGTCTACAGCATGTGTAGTCATAACTATCGCATTCGCACTCTATGAGTTACTTGGCTTTGTCTACGACTTGTATAGATAAAGCTATTTGTAGAAACTTTACACATAATAAATTTACTTTTACTTACAAAAAAAAAAAAAAGAATTCCAACCGCATAGCACCATCTGTTTGATCTTGCTACTATGCATTTTCTATCCAAATTTCTATGAAATTTTTATGACATCTTTGACACGTCTTATCAGTGGATTTCCTTTGGTTTCATCAAAAAATTCTCAATATAAACTACTGATCTTTTATGTCCAATCTGCTGTACTTGAATTGCAGAATTCAAGCCGCATAGCACCATCTGTTTGATCTTGCTACTGTGCTTTTTCTATCCAAATTTCTACGAAATTTTTATGACATCTTTGACACTTCCTAACAGTAGATTTCCCTTTGGTTTCATCGAAAAATTCTCAATATAAACTACTGATCTTTTATGTCCAATCTGCTGCACTTGAAAATCTATGCTGTAGAAAATTTCAGCTGCATATCGTTTCCTTAACCCATCTATTTGCAATCTTTTTGAATGAAATTTCTTATACACTTCATAGATCATCTTGGCTTCCATCTAAGATTGATCTATTAAGAAATTCATCTCTAAAAACGATTTTATGTTGCTGCAAATTTTTTTTTTTGGTAAGTAAAAGTAAATTGATTATGTGTAAAGTTTCTACAAATAGCTTTATCTATACAAGTCATAGACAAAGCCAAGTAACTCATAGAGTGCGAATGCGATAGTTATGACTACACATGCTGTAGACTATAACTCCTAATTATAATCAATATAGAAAATATTTATCCAGATATATCAAAACTACCTGTGGGTACATAATTTGGCATCATTCACAAGATCTTTAGCTAATAGCAAAATTAAATTTGATAAAAATATCTTTTTCTCTTTGGGTAAAGTGATCCGTTTTGAGATCTTGCTCCATACAGGATCTTAACGGTTCTTTCGCCTTTCACCAGAGTTCAATTGTGCAGAAAGTAACTAACGTCATTGCAACATGAGCTGCAACTTCAGCCAAATGATGAAAATATTATCTACAAAGAGACAAAAGCCAGAAATAACTTCATGCAAGCCTTAAAACAGGAGGAAAGTTTTGCAAAGCAGAAGTCTCGACAGCATTATTGGCTTACACTAGGGGATTCCAATACTAAATTTTTCTATGCTTCAATTGCTATTCGAAGGGCGATTAACCGTATCAGCAAATACAGAGACAAAGATGACAATCTTATTGAGAATTTCGATGAGGTTAAAGCACATACAGAGCAATTTTTTTATTCCTTACTCAATCAAGTTGGGAAACCTAATAACATTCATGTGGAGCCGACTAGAAAACCTGATTTTGAGGCTATTTCAATCCTCAATGCCCCCATTACAGATGACGAAATTGTATGTGTTGTCTTTAAGTCACCCAAGCACAAAAGCCCAGGTCCAAATGGATTTCCAGCTGAATTTTACCAAACTGCTTGGTCTATTATTGGAAATGATGTGATCAAGGCTTGCCCACTTTTTTTCTCTTCAGGTCATATTCTTAGAGAGATGAATTACACATTTATTTCTTTAATTCCGAAGAATGCAGGGGCAGATTCACTAGAGAACTATCGACCCATATCATTATGCAACTTCATTTACAAGATCATCTCCAAAGTATTGGCAAATAGAATGCAAAAGGTAATTGTTAGAACCCTTGCAGATTCTAAACTTGGGGTTGATCTCTTTAGGGGATCGGCCTCCTTAGAACTCTATAGGGGTTCCTCCCTCCAAGTTGCTGCTCAAAGGCTGCAGAAAAGATTCATCTATTGCTTATAAAAAGAGAAGGAATACATGGCTATTTATAGGGCTTCTAAACCCTAACTCCTAATAGGACTCCTACTTAAGACTCTTACTTCTAACCAACTCCTAGTAGGACTCCTAGTCAAGACTCCTATTCCCTTACAACTCCTAATTCTTCTCTAAGAAAATACCTCCTACATGAATGCCCCTCTCAATTAGGACTCTCCTAGCTAGAGTCCTAACAGAATGTCCCTCTCAATTAGGACACTCCTAACTAGAGTCCTAACATTTTTACATGAATGTCCCTCTCAATTAGGACTCTCTAAGCTAGAGTCCTAACAGACCCGCCCTCTTCAAATCAGCCTTGTCCTCGAGGCTAATGATTCGTTAATTCTAGGAATTTGATTTTCAAGTCGTTATAGTTCTCCCAAGTGGCATCTTCTATTGGTAGGTTTGCCCACTGTATTAGCACTTCATTAGTGGGTCGTCGTCGTCGAGTCACGATCCGTCGATCAATAATGGCACTTGGCTGGGTCTGGAGTTCTCTTTGGGTAGTCATATTTGGTGGGTGACTTTGGGCTGTCTCCAAGCACCTATTTAAAACTTCCTGCTGGCTGTTGGTTTGTGGGTGATATGTCATACTCCTTTTCAATTTAGTACCCTGCATATGGAATAACTTTGTCCAAAATCTGCTCTTGAAGATGCAAGTAGAATTTGTCACAAGCACAATGTGTCCCTTATAGCATAATTCTTTTGAGTCCCGATTGTAATGAGCCATGGAGCTTGGTGCTTCCTCCAATTTTTTTATAATCTTACTAGTCTCTGAATCTTCCTGCCATTCCATCTTAATATCCTTAAGAAAGTTGCTGGTCGGAAGTGAAATGACCGAAACTTCAGCTTGCTCGGGTAGCTGCGAAAGCGCATCTGCAAGAACATTCTCTTTCCCCTTTTTGTAAGTTATTTCATAATCAAATCTAAGAAGTTTTATTACCCATTTTTGCTGCTCAGGGGATGATATCTTTCGCTCCAAAAAGTACTTGAGGCTTTTATGGTCGGTTTTAATTTGAAATCGTCGACCAATCAAGTAGGGTCTCCACCTCGTTGCTGCGCGCACAATGGCGAGCATCTCTTTATCATATGTTGACTTATTTTGATGGGAGGGAGATAATGCCTTGCTAGTGTATATGAGTGGTCGACCATCATGCATGAGAATGGCTCCAATTCTGACTCCAGATGCGTCGGCCTCAATAATGAAGGGTCGGTTGAAATCTGGTAGTGTTAGCACTGGCGTCGTCGTCATGGCTGCCTTAAGTTTGTCGAAGGCAGCGGAGGCTCTGTCCGACGATTGGAAGACATCTTTTTTCAATAAGGAAGTAATTGGTGCACTAATCTCTCCATAGTTTTTCAAAACTTGCAGTAGTAGCCTGTTAAACCCAGAAAGCCATGTAGCAATTTTATGTTCCTCGGGGTCAGCCAGTTTTGCATTGCTCCAATTTTGAAGGGGTCTACTACCACACCTTCCTCTGATATGATATGCCCAAGATATTCCACCTTCTTTTGAAGAAAGCAAAAATTCATAGTGGTTGTTGTGTGTTCAAAAGATGGTTTTCGGTATGTCTTCTTCGCATACTCGTATTTGATGATACCCGGATCGAAGGTCCAGCTTTGTGAAGATTTGTGCTCCCTTAGCAACTCATCTACTACTAGAATAGGGTATTTATCCTTGATGGTTATGCCATTGAGAGCTCGGTAATCAACACATAATCGCCATATTCTATCCTTCTTTCGTATGAGGAGCACCGGTGAAGAGTAAGGGCTGCAACATGGCCGAATAACTCCTATTTTGAGCATCTCGTTTACAATCCTTTCTATTTCATCCTTCTGGAGATGTGAATACTGATATGGCTGAGCATTTGCTGGAGATTTGCCTGGAAGAATCGTTATACAATGATCATGCCGACGGGTAAGAGGTAGGTTGCGCGGTTCGTCAAATATATCTGAAAATTCAGCAAGCAAAGGAAGTAGATTTGGATCTTCAACGATGTCAGCGTTGCTTATCTTTTGGTACATGCAAATGGAGCTTGTCAACAAACCCCAAAACCAACCACAAAGGTCTATCGAACACGTCAAGTGCCTCAGCAACAAAGTGATTCTTCTCTAATGGCAGTAGCACCGATGGTGGCAAAAACTATTGAGCACTCCGACTCGCAAGGAAAGCACCGCGGACAGAAGGACAATTCTAAAACTTTATCTCTTCCTATAATGTCAGAGCCTTCCACAACAGAGGTTTCCCATGGTACTAGTGGACAGGAGAAGCATAAGTCAGGAACTTCATCTCTTCCAATACCATCGGATCCATCTACAATCGCTCAACGAACTCAGGTCCAAGCAAATCTCGTCAGCAAGGATATTCTTCCTCAACAAACTCAGGCCTCAACAAACATCGCGAACAAGGATATTCTGTCTCAACAAACTCATGCCCCAACAAACCTCTCTAGCCAGGCTGCTCCAATAAGTACTATCCAGGATATTGTGCTGCAACAATCTTATCGAGCTTCAACAAACCCTTCCAATCAAGACCACATGATTCAAGGTACTTTAAAGTTTAAAAATCTGCAAGCTGTAGATGAAGTGGATAAATATAGGAATAAAGCCATAAAAGGTAAGGATATTGTGCGGGAGGAAAATACAAAACCGAAGGATAAGAAAAAGGATGGTACAATCCATCCAAAGTCGTAGGATGTATTCCTTACTACCTTTTCATTTGTTTATTACTAATGAAGATAACTTGCTGGAATGTTCGCGGACTTAATAAGCCGGAGAAATGTCGGGAGCTCAACAGAATAATCAAGTCTGCCGCATGTGATATTGTTATTCTAGTGGAAACGAAAATTAAACAATCGCGCGTTCAAGCTCAAAAGAATTTAATATGGCCGGACGCAGAATTGTTTACCAATGACTCAAATGAAACTTTTGGTAGAATATGGGTCTTATGGCATCCTAACTCTATTAATGCTTGGTTTATTTCTGCTACTGATCAATTCATTCATCTTAAGGTAGAGGATAAAAAGAATGGCTGTCAATTCAATCTCACTGGTATATATGCTTCAAACAGTATGCAACAAAGAAATACTCTTTGGTTTGACCTAACTAATATTGTAAATGGCTGTCTCAATGTACCTTGGATTGTTCTTGGAGACTTTAATACTCTTCGGTACACAAATGAAAAAGAGGGGGATAGATAACTTTCAGAAAGCCAGCTTTAAAGTTTTAATGATTACATTGACACTGCAGCATTGTTTGATATGAAATCTGTGGGTAATTGGCTCTCCTGGAGTAATCAAGGTGCTGCTAACAGAAAAATAATGGCTCGACTTGATAGGTGTTTGATTAATCATGAATGGTTAACACTTTACCCAGATTCACTTCTTGAGTATGGTGCTCCTTTGTTTTCTGACCATTCTTTAATGTATATACACGCAGAAAAATCGACACCAAGAGGCAAGAAACCGTTTAGATTCTTTAACATGTGGAGTACTCATCCTCAATTTCTTGATATTATCAGATCTACTTGGAATGTTAATGTGCATGGATCCCCCCCTTACATCTTATGTCAAAAGCTCAAAGCATGTAAAGCAGCACTAATGGAGTGGAATACAAATACCTTTGGCAATATTAACACCAGAGTTCAATTTTGCAGAAATGAACTAATGTCATTGCAACATGAGCTGCAACTTCAGCCAAATGATGAAAATATTATCTACAAAGAGATAGAAGCCAGAAATAACTTCATGCAAGCCTTAAAACAGGAGGAAAGTTTTGCAAAGCAGAAGTCTCGACAGAATTGGCTTACACTAGGGGATTCCAATACTAAATTTTTCTATGCTTCAATTGCTACTCGAAGGGCTGTTAACCGTATCAGCAAATGCAGAGACAAATATGATAATCTTATTAAGAATTCAGATGAGGTTAAAGCACACATAGAGCAATTTTTTTATTCCTTACTCAATCAAGCTGGGAAAACTAATAGCATTCATGTGGAGCCGACTAGAAAACTTGATTCGGAAGCTATTTCAATCCTCAATGCCCCAATTACAGATGACGAAATTGTACGTGTTGTCTTTAAGTCACCAAAGCACAAAAGCCCAGGTCCAGATGGATTTCCAGCTAAATTTTACCAAACTGCTTGGTCTATTATTGGAAATGATGTGATCAAGGCTTGCCAACATTTCTTCTCTTCAGGTCATATTCTTAGAGAGATGAATTGCACTTTTATTTCTTTAATTCCGAAGAATGCAGGGGCTGATTCACTAGAGAACTATCGACCCATATCATTATGCAACTTTGTTTACAAGATCATCTCCAAAGTATTGGCAAATAGAATGCAAAAGGTAATACACAAGATTATTAGCCCAAATCAAGCTGCTTTCATCAAAGGGAGAAGTATACATCATAACATTTTGCTTGCTAATGACTTGGTCAAAGATTTGCATTCAAAAGCAAGAGGGACAAAAATCTGTTTTAAAGCTGATTTACGGAAAGCCTTTGATTCAGTTAATAGGAAGTTTATCTATAAGATGCTCCTCGATATGAACATCCCACAGCAATGGATTCAATCTTGCCTGGAAACTACAAAGTTTTCGATACTCTTTAATGACTCACCTATTGGATTTTTTGGGAGCACGAATGGCATCCGACAAGGTGATCCACTATCTCCGTATCTTTTTACTATTGCGATGGAAGGACTTAGCTGTATGTTAGAACACGTAGTCTTAAATGGCAGCATTAAGGTACCCATTGCTGGTTTTGTTCATATATCACATATAACATTTGCAGATGACTTACTTATCTTTCTCCAAAATGAACCAACTTCAGTAAAGAACCTGGCTACTATTATGAATGACTTTGGTATGGTTTCTGGACTTCAGTTAAATCATGCGAAAAGTAAAGTATATATGAGCCCTTACGTTGAGGATAAGGTCTTTATTGTGCAAACTTTGGGGGTTAGTGAGGGAAGCTTGCCAATTCCTTATTTGGGTCTCCCGCTCATATCCATAGGCATTCACAAAACCCATTGTCAGCCTATCTTGCAAAAAATAAAGAATAGAATTTCTTCTTGGAAAAATAGGTTTCTATCAAAAGCAGGACGACTCGAACTCATCCGTTCGGTATTGCACTCCTACTCTATATATTGGTGTAATGCATTTCTTCTGCCTGTTGGACTTCTCCATGATATTGAACGGTTATTAATGAACTTCTTCTGGAATGGCACAAATGATAAGGCAATGCATATGGTAAATTGGGATAGCATTTGCAAACCGAAAGATGAAGGGGGGCTAAACTTGAGAAATATTAGAGATTGGAATCAAGCTTGTCTGGTACAGCAATTGTGGGATCTTTTGCAAAACAAATGTTTCTTATGGTCACATTGGGTTTCTGCTAGGTATCTTTCAAAGGAATCAATCTAGGAAATTTCAACAAGAACATACCACTCTGCAGCTTGGAAAGGAATTTTAAAGGCAAAGAATTGGCTAATCAAACACATTTCCTATGCAATCTCTTCTGGTACTAGTACAAATATGTGGTTTAATCCATGGGTAAATGGGAAGAGTATATTTCAATTATATGGTGACAGAATACGAAAAGATCTTGGGGCTCCCAAAGATTGGAAGGTTTCTGAGTTCATTGCTAACGGTGCTTGGTGTCTCCCTAATCCTATTTTTCCCGAAATGTTATCACTTTGGCCGACTATTATAGCTATTCCAATCAGGAACAACTCTTCAGATATACTTATTTGGCCTCATGACAATGGCAAATTTAGTGCCACATCCGCATGGAATCAAATTAGGCAAAGAAATAACAAGTGGGTCCCAAGCAGTTGGACATAGGATCGACCGGGATCACAAAGACATTCCTTATGTACATGGCAGGCTCTTCTCAATAAACTACCGACAATAGACAATATGAAAAGAAGAGGTATCTATCATGTTAACCGATACTCCCTTTGTATGCAACAAGAAGAAACTGTTGACCACCTCTATTTTGCTTGTGATTATACAAAATGGATATGGAAGGAGATTCTCCAGCGATATGAACTCAATAGACTGCCGCAACCAAACTTGCACCAAGAACTAAGCGACCTCATGCAATGTTTCTCAAGAAAAGGGCCTCTAACACAACTGGCAAAGGTTACTTTCAGAAGCACTATTTGGTGGATGTGGAAGGAGAGATGTAAAAGAATATTTGAATGCCAAAACACAAATAATGCTCAATTATTGAAAGAGATTATTAGAGACTAATGATCCTGTATGGAGCAAGATCTCAAAACGGAGCACTTTACCCAAAGAGAAAATGATATTTTTATCAAATTTTTTTTTTTGGTAAGTAAAATTAAATTGATTATGTGTAAAGTTTCTACAAATAGCTTTTTCTATACAAGTCATAGACAAAGCCAAGTAACTCATAGAGTGCGAATGCTATAGTTATGACTACAACATGCTATAGACTATAACTCCTAATTATAATCAATATAGAAAATATTTATTCAGATATATCAAAACTACCTGTGGGTACATAATTTGGCATCATTCCCAAGATCTTTAGCTAATAGCAAAATTAAATTTTGCTTGTGATCATGCTTACTCTTAAGATCCTGTATGGAGCAAGATCTCAAAACGGTGCACTTTACCCAAAGAGAAAAAGATATTTTTATCAAATTCAATTTTGCTATTAGCTAAAGATCTTGGGAATGATGCCAAATTATGTACCCACAGGTAGTTTTGATATATCTGGATAAACATTTTCTTTGATGATTGTAATTAGGAGTTATAGTATACAGCATGTGTAGTCATAACTTTGAGTTACTTATTTGGCTTTGTCTATGACTTGTATAGATAAAGCTATTTGTAGAAACTTTACACATAATCAATTTACTTTTACTTACCAAAAAAAAAATTGAACTCTGGTGTTAATATTGCCAAAGGTATTTGTATTCCACTCCTTTAGTGCTGCTTTACAGGCTTTGAGCTTTTGACATAAGATGTAAGGGGGGGATCCATGCGCATTAAAATTCCAAGCAAATCTGATAACATCAAGAAATTGAGGATTAGTACTCCACATGTTAAAGAATCTAAACGGTTTCTTGCCTCTTGGTGTTGTTTTTTCTGCGTGTATATACATTAAAGAATGGTCAGAAAACAAATGAGCATCATACTCTTTTTTTTGGTAAGTAAAAGTAAATTGATTATGTGTAAAGTTTCTACAAATAGCTTTATCTATACAAGTCATAGACAAAGCCAAGTAACTCATAGAGTGCGAATGCGATAGTTATGACTACACATGCTGTAGACTATAACTCCTAATTATAATCAATATAGAAAATGTTTATCCAGATATATCAAAACTACCTGTGGGTACATAATTTGGCATCATTCCCAAGATCTTTAGCTAATAGCAAAATTAAATTTGATAAAAATATCTTTTTCTCTTTGAGTAAAGTGCTCCGTTTTGATATCTTGCTCCATACAGGATCTTGAGTCTCTAATAATCTCTTTCAATAACTGAGCATTGTTTGTGTGTTGGCATTCAAATATTATGTTACTTCTCTCCTTCCACATCCACCAAATAGCGCATCTGAAAGTAACCTTTGCCAGTTGTGTTAGAGGCCCTTTTCTTGAGAAACATTGCATGAGGTCGCTTAGTTCTTAGTGCAAGTTTGGTTGCGGCAGTCTATTGAGTTCAAATCGCTGCAGAATCTCCTTCCATATCCATTTTGTATAATCACAAGAAAAATAGAGGTGGTCAACAGTTTCTTCTTGTTGCATACAAAGGGAGCATCGGTTAACATGATAGATACCTCTTCTTTTCATATTGTCTATTGTCGGTAGTCTATTGAGAAGAGCCTGCCATGTACATAAGGAATGTCTTTGTGATCCCTGTCGATCCCATGTCCAACTGCTTGGGACCCACTTGTTATTTCTTTGCCTAATTTGATTCCATGCGGATGTGGCACTAAATTTGCCATTGTCATAGGCCAAATAAGTATATCTGAAGAGTTGTTCCGGATTGGAATAGCTATAATAGTCGGCCAAAGTGATAACATTTCGGGAGAAATAGGATTAGGGAGACACCAAGCATCGTTAGCAATGAACTCAGAAACCTTCGAATCTTTGGGAGCCCCAAGATCTTTTCGTATTCTGTCACCATATAATTTAAATATACTCTTCCCATTTACCCAAGGATCAAACCACATATTTGTACTAGCACCATACTCAAGAAGTGAATCTGGGTAAACTGTTAACCATTCATGATTAATCAAACACCTATCAAGTCGAGCCATTATTTTTCTGTAGCAGCACCTTGATTACTCCAGTGAGCCAATTACCCACAGATTTCATATCAAACAATGCTGTAGTGTCAGTGTAATCATTAAAACTTTGAAGCTGGCTTTCTAAAAGTTGTCTACCCCCATCTTTTTCATTTGTGTACCGAACAGTACTAAAGTCTCCAAGAACAATCCAAGGTACATTGAGACAGCCATTTACAATATTAGTCATGTCAGACCAAAGAGTATTTCTTTCTTGCATACTGTTCGAAGCATATATGCCAGTGAAATTGAATTGACAGCCATTCTTTTTATTCTCTACCTTAAGATGAATGAATTGATCAGTAGCAGAAATAAACCAAGCATTAATAGAGTTAGGATGCCATAATACCCATATTCGACCAAAAGTTTCATTTGAGTCATTGGTAAACTGTTCTGCGTCCGGCCATATTAAATTCTTTTGAGCTTGAACGCGCGATTGTTTAATTTTCGTTTCCACTATAATAACAATATCACATGCGGCAGACTTGATTATTCTGTTGAGCTCCCAACATTTCTCCGGCTTATTAAGTCCGCGAACATTCCAGCATGTTATCTTCATTAGTAATAAACAAATGAAAATGTAGTAAGGTATTCATCCTACGACTTTGGATGGATTGTACCATCCTTTTTCTTATCCTTCGGTTTTGCATTTTCCTCCCTCACAATATCCTTACCTTTTATGGCTTTATTCCTATATTTATCCACTTCATCTACAGCTTGCAGATTTTTAAACTTTAAAGTACCTTGAATCATGTGATCTTGATTGGCAGGGTTTGTTGAAGCTCGATAAGATTGTTGCAGCACAATATCTTGGATAGTACTTGTTGGAGCAACCTGGCTAGAGAGGTTTGTTGGGGCATGAGTTTGTTGAGACAGAATATCCTTGTTGGCGATGTTTGTTGCGGCCTGAGTTTGTTGAGGAAGAATATCCTTGCTGGCGATATTTGCTTGGACCTGAGTTCGTTGAGCTATTGTGGATGGATCCGATGATATTGGAAGAGATGAAGTTCCTGACTTATGTTTCTCCTGTCCACTAGTACCATGGGAAACCTCTGTTGTGGAAGGCTCTGACATTATAGGAAGAGATAATGTTTTGGAATTGTCCTTCTGTCCGCAGTGCTTTCCTTGCGAGTCGGAATGCTCAATAGTTTTCGCCACCATCAGTGCTACTGCCATTAGAGAAGAATCACTTTGTTGCTGATGCGCTTGACATGGTTGATAGACCTTTGTGGTTGGTTTTGGGGTTTGCTGACAAGCTCCATTTGCATGTCCAAAAGATAAGCAACGCTGACATCGTTGTGGCTTCCAGGAATATGAGACATGTACCTTCCGAGTGTTCCCGTCAAAATCACGATAGAAAACCTCATTAGGAAGATCTTCATCGGAAGAAACCAGCACACATGCTCGTGCAAATGCTAATCTCGTCTGAGCTGCTGTTGCTTTGTCGATGTAGAGTGGCTGTCCCAGAGTGCTGCATAACTTTGCAATAAAACGTCGACTCCAAAGATGTAGAGGCAGTCCTTGAAAGGATACCCATATTGGAATAGACTGTAGGCTATCTAACTCCAAACGGACATCAGGAGACCAACGTCGTAGAATCATTGGATGACCGCGGATAGTCCAGAATCCTTCGAGGATTCATTGCAAATCTTCTTCAGAGTATAGCTTGCAAACAAAGAATTCGTTCTCCAGCATATGTAGATCAAATGACGATATTCCCCATCGAGTTTTGACGAAAGATGAAGGGGGGCTGAACTTGAGAAATACTGGAGATTGGAATCAAGCATGTCTGGTACAGCAATTGTGGGATCTTTTGCAAAACAAATGTTCCTTTTGGTCACATTGGGTTTCTGCTAGGTATCTTTCAAAGGAATCAATCTGGAAAATTTCAACAAGAACATACCACTCTGCATCTTGGAAAGGAATTTTAAAGGCAAAGAATTGACTAATCAAACACATTTCCTATGCAATCTCTTCTGGAACTAGTACTAATATGTGGTACGATCCTTGGGTGAATGGGAAGAGTATATTTCAATTATATGGTGACAGAATACGAAAAGATCTTGGGGCTCCCAAATATTGGAAGGTTTCTGAGTTCATTGCTAACGGTACCTAGTGTCTCCCTAATCCCATTTCTCCCGAAATGTTATCACTTTGGCCGACTATTATAGCTATTCCAATCAGGAACAACTCTTCAGATATACTTATTTGGCCTCATGACAATGGCAAATTTAGTGCCACATCCGCATGGAATCAAATTAGGCAAAGAAATAACAAGTGGGTCCCAAGCAATTGAACATTGGATCGACCGGGATCACAAAGACATTCCTTATGTACATGGCAGGCCCTTCTCAATAAATTACCTACAATAGACAATATGAAAAGAAGAGGTATCTATCATGTTAACCGATGCTCCCTTTGTATGCAACAAGAAGAAACTGTTGACTACATCTATTTTGCTTGTGATTATACAAAATGGATATGGAAGGAGATTCTCCAGCGATTTGAACTCAATAGACTACCGCAACCAAACTTCCACCAAGAACTATGCGACCTCATGCAATGTTTCTCAAGAAAGGGGCCTCTCACACAACTGGCAAATGTTACTTTGAGATGCGCTATTTGGTGGATGTGGAAGGAGAGATGTAACAGAATATTTGAATGCCAACAAACAAACAATGCTCAGCTATTGAAAGAGATTATTAGAGACTCAAGATCCTGTATGGAGCAAGATCTCATAACGGTGCACTTTACCCAAAGAGAAAAAGATATTTTTATCAAATTCAATTTTGCTATTAGCTAAAGATCTTGGGAATGATGCCAAATTATGTACCCACAGGTAGTTTTGATATATCGGGATAAACATTTTCTTTGATGATTGTAATTAGGAGTTATAGTCTACAGCATGTGTAGTCATAACTATGAGTTACTTACTTGGCTTTGTCTATGACTTGTATAGATAAAGCTATTTGTAGAAACTTTACACAGAATCAATTTACTTTTACTTACCAAAAAAAAAAAAAAAAGAGTTTTGATAAATGAAGATAGTGGGAAATAAGATGTTTTGAGACCTACCACATAGCCAACAATCGCCATAGACCATGTCTCAATAAGCTCTGCTGAATCAGCAGTCTCGTATACAGCAATCTTCTTATCAGCCTGAACTTCTGGAGTAAAGAATTCCAAGCTTAGATCTGGACTTCCAACCGGAGCCTTGAAGAGGCTAGTCCAAGGCCGAGGATCGTTGGAAATTAGAGCATGCTGCCGAGATCTAGAGCGGGACCTGCTTCGATGCTGCTTCGTCGAAGGAGTTTCTCTCTGGAAAGGTTGGGGGGTAGCGGTAGGGAGCCTTGCAACCCTCTCGCCACCATCGCCAGCCCTAGGGGCCGTCGCTGCCATGTTTGATCCCTCTTCTGGTCGCCGCTACAGAAACGCCGCCATTGGGAAAAGCCACCGCTGCAGTATAACGAAGATCTGGTCGCCGCTACAGTGTCATCGCCCTAGATCTGGTCGCTGCTACAGTGTCGTCGCCGCACTACAGTACCGTCGTCCTTGGGAGATCTGATCGCCTCTACAGTGTCGTCGCCCTTCGCCCGTAGGAGAAAGCCGACGCTGTAGGAGTTAGATCGCCTTAGGGAGATATGGTCGTCGTTACAGTACCGTCACCCTTCGCCCGTGGGAGAAAGCCGATGCTGCAGGAGTCGGATCGTCCTAGGGAGATCTGGTCGTCGCTATAGTATCGCCGCCGCTACAGTACCATCGTCCAAGATCTGTTCGCCGCTGCCGCCCTGCTTAACATTAGTGCACCACTTACTTTTTTTTTTTGGTAAGTAAAAGTAAATTGATTATGTGTAAAGTTTCTACAAATAGCTTTATCTATACAAGTCATAGACAAAGCCAAGTAAGTAACTCATAGTTATGACTACACATGCTGTAGACTATAACTCCTAATTACAATCATCAAAGAAAATGTTTATCCAGATATATCAAAACTACCTGTGGGTACATAATTTGACATCATTCCCAAGATCTTTAGCTAATAGAAAAATTGAATTTGATAAAAATATCTTTTTCTCTTTGGGTAAAGTGCACCGTTTTGAGATCTTGCTCCATACAGGATCTTGAGTCTCTAATATTTTTTTTTTTTGGTAAGTAAAAGTAAATTGATTATGTGTAAAGTTTCTACAAATAGCTTTATCTATACAAGTCATAGACAAAGCCAAGTAAGTAACGCATAGTTATGACTACAACCTTTCAAACACACAACAACCACTGCGAATTTTTACTTTCTTCAATAGAAGGTGGAAAAATCTTGGGCATATCATATCAGAGGAAGATGTGGCAGTGGACCCCTCCATAATTGAAGTAATGTAGAACTTGCCGACCCCAAGGAACATAAAATTGCTACATAGCTTTGTGGGTTTAACAGGCTACTACTACAAGTTCGTGAAAAACTATGGAAAGATCAGTGCACAACTTACTTCCTTACTAAAAAAAGATGCTTTCTAATGGCCAAACAAAGCCACCACCGCTTACAATGAACATAAAGCCGCGATGATGATAGCGCTCGACTTCGATAAGACTTTTATTATTGAAGCTGATGCCTCCGGAGTCAGAATTGGTGTTGTACCAACTTCAGTAAAAAACCTGGCTACTATTATGAATGACTTTGGTATGGTTTCTGAACTTCAGTTAAATCATGCGAAAAGTAAAGTATATATGAGCCCTTACGTTGAGGATAAGGTCTTTATTGCACAAACTTTGGGGGTTAGTGAGGGAAGCTTGCCAGTTCCTTATTTGGGTCTCCCGCTCATATCCACAGGCATTCACAAAACTCACTGTCAGCCTATCTTGCAAAAAATAAAGAATAGAATTTCTTCTTGGAAAAATAGGTTTCTATCAAAAGCAGGACGACTCGAACTCATCCGTTCGGTATTGCACTCCTACTCTATATATTGGTGTAATGCATTTTTTCTACCTGCTGGACTTCTCCAAGATATTGAACGGTTATTAATTAACTTCTTCTAGAATGGCACAAATGATAAGGCAATGGATATGGTAAATTGGGATAGCATTTGCTAACCGAAAGATTAAGGGGGGCTGAACTTGAGAAATACTAGAGATTGGAATCAAGCATGTTTGGTACAGCAATTGTGGGATCTTTTGCAAAACAAATGTTCCTTATGGTCACATTGGGTTTCTGCTAGGTATCTTTCAAAGGAATCAATCTGGGAAATTTCAACAAGAACATACCACTCTACAGCTTGGAAAGGAATTTTAAAGGCAAGGAATTGACTAATCAAACACATTTCCTATGCAATCTCTTCTGGAACAAGTACTAATATGTGGTACGATCCTTGGGTGAATGGGAAGAGTATATTTCAATTATATGGTGACAGAATACGAAAAGATCTTAGGGCTCCCAAAGATTGGAAGGTTTCTAAGTTCATTGCTAACGGTACCTTGTGTCTCCCTAATCCCATTTCTTTTTTGGTAAGTAAAAGTAAATTGATTATGTGTAAAGTTTCTACAAATAGCTTTATCTATACAAGTCATAGACAAAGCCAAGTAACTCATAGAGTGCGAATGCGATAGTTATGACTACACATGCTGTAGACTATAACTCCTAATTATACCTAATCCCATTTCTCCCGAAATGTTATCACTTTGGCCGACTATTATAGCTATTCCAATCAGAAACAACTCTTCAGATATACTTATTTGGCCTCCTGACAATGGCAAATTTAGTGCCACATCCGCATGGAATCAAATTAGGCAAAGAAATAACAAGTGAGTCCCAAGCAGTTGGACATGGGATCGACCGGGATCACAAAGACATTCCTTATGTACATGGCAGGCTCTTCTCAATAAACTACCGACAATAGACAATATGAAAAGAAGAGGTATCTATCATGTTAACCGATGCTCCCTTTGTATGCAACAAAAAGAAACTGTTGACCACCTCTATTTTGCTTGTGATTATACAAAATGGATATGGAAGGAGATTCTCTAGCGATTTGAACTCAATAGACTACCGCAACCAAACTTGCACCAAGAACTATGCGACCTCATGCAATGTTTCTCAAGAAAGGGGCCTCTCACACAACTGGCAAAGGTTACTTTCAGATGCGCTATTCGGTGGATGTGGAAGGAGAGATATAACAGAATATTTGAATGTCAACACACAAACAATGCTCAGCTATTGAAAAAGATTATTAGAGACTCAAGATCCTGTATGGAGCAAGATCTCAAAATGGTGCACTTTTTTTTTTTGGTAAGTAAAAGTAAATTGATTATGTGTAAAGTTTCTCCAAATAGCTTTGTCTATACAAATCATAGACAAAGCCAAGTAAGTACCTCATAGTTATGACTACACATGCTGTAGACTATAACTCCTAATTACAATCATTAAAGAAAATGTTTATCCAGATGTATCAAAACTACCTGTGGGTACATAATTTGTCATCATTCCCAGGATCTTTAGCTAATAGCAAAATTAAATTTGATAAAAATATCTTTTTCTCTTTGGGTAAAGTGCACCGTTTTGAGATCTTGCTCCAAACAGGATCTTAAGTCTCTAATAATCTCTTTCAATAGCTGAGCATTGTTTGTGTGTTGGCATTCAAAAATTCTGTTACATCTCTCCTTCCACATCCACCAAATAGCGCATCTGAAAGTAACCTTTGTCAATTGTGTGAGAGGCCTCTTTCTTGAGAAACATTGCATGAGGTCGCATAGTTCTTGGTGCAAGTTTGGTTGCGGTAGTCTATTGAGTTCAAATCGCTGGAGAATCTCCTTCCATATCCATTTTGTATAATCACAAGCAAAATAGAGGTGGTCAACAGTTTCTTCTTGTTGCATACAAAGGGAGCATCGGTTAACATGATAGATACCTCTTCTTTTCATATTGTCTATTGTAGGTAATTTATTGAGAAGAGCCTGCCATGTACATAAGGAATGTTTTTGTGATCCCGGTCGATCCCATGTCCAACTGCTTGGGACCCACTTGTTATTTCTTTGCCTAATTAGATTCCATGCGGATGTGGCACTAAATTTACCATTGTCATGAGGCCAAATAAGTATATCTGGAGAGTTGTTCCTGATTGGAATAGCTATAATAGTCGGCCAAAGTGATAACATTTCGGGAGAAATGGGATTAGGGAGACACCAGGTACCGTTAACAAAACGGTGCACTTTACCGAAAGAAAAAAAGATATTTTTATCAAATTCAAATTTGCTATTAGCTAAAGATCTTGGGAATGATGCTAAATTATGTACCCACAGATAGTTTTGATATATCTGGATAAACATTTTCTTCGATGATTATAATTATGAGTTATATGCAAGGAATTGGCTAATCAAACACATTTCCTATGCAATCTCTTCTGGTACTAGTACAAATATGTGGTTTGATCCATGGGTAAATGGGAAGAGTATATTTCAATTATATGGTGACAGAATACGAAAAGATCTTGGGGCTCCCAAAGATTGGAAGGTTTCTGAGTTCATTGCTAACGGTGCTTGGTGTCTCCCTAATCCTATTTCTCCCGAAATGTTATCACTTTGGCCGACTATTATAGCTATTCCAATCAGGAACAACTCTTCATATATACTTATTTGGCCTCATGACAATGGCAAATTTAGTGCCACATCCACATTGAATCAAATTAGGCAAAGAAATAACAAGTGGGTCCCAAGTAGTTGGACATGGGATCGACCGGGATCTCAAAGACATTCCTTATGTACATGGCAGGCTCTTCTCAATAAACTACCGACAATAGACAATATGAAAAGAAGAGGTATCTATCATGTTAACCGATGCTCCCTTTGTATGCAACAAGAAGAAACTGTTGACCACCTCTATTTTGCTTGTGATTATACAAAATGGATATGGAAGGAGATTCTCCAGCGATTTGAACTCAATAGACTGTCGCAACCAAGAACTAATCAACCAAGAAACTTGCACCAAGAACTAATCGACCTCATGCAATGTTTCTCAAGAAAAGGGCCTCTAACACAACTGGCAAAGGTTACTTTCAGATGCGCTATTTGGTGGATGTGGAAGGAGAGATGTAACAGAATATTTGAATGCCAACACACAAACAATGCTCAATTATTGAAAGAGATTATTAGAGACTCAAGATCCTGTATGGAGCAAGATCTCAAAACGGAGCACTTTACCCAAAGAGAAAAAGATATTTTTATCAAATTTTTTTTGCTATTAGCTAAAGATCTTGGGAATGATGCCAAATTATGTACCCACAGGTAGTTTTGATATATCTGGATAAACATTTTCTATATTGATTATAATTAGGAGTTATAGTCTACAGCATGTGTAGTCATAACTATCGCATTCGCACTTTATGAGTTACTTGGCTTTGTCTATGACTTGTATAGATAAAGCTATTTGTAGAAACTTTACACATAATCAATTTACTTTTACTTACTAAAAAAAAAAAATTATGAGTTATCGTCTACAGCATGTGTAGTCATAACTATGAGTTACTTACTTGGCTTTGTCTATGACTTGTATAGATAAAGCTATTTGTAGAAACTTTACACATAATCAATTTACTTTTACTTACCAAAAAAAGATGGCCGCATCCTCACTTATACTTTTAAGACGTTATCTCCTTCCTATCTGAAGATGACTATTTACGACAAAGAGGTGCTTGTGATTATGCATGCGGCATATGTGGCACAATGTGATGTATGTCAACAGCACAAGGGTGAAACAGTGGCAAGTCCAAGGAAGCTACAACCACTACCTATACCGGACTTGGTGTGGACTAACATTTCCATGAAGTTATCCCCACATTTTTATGGGTCCTATCAGATCACAGAGCGTATTGGAGTCGTGGTGTATAGACTTAAATTGCTTAAGGATGCTAAAATTCACCATGTCTTCCACTTAAAATACCTAAATCCCAAGTTGGGAGAACACGAGTCACCCTAGATCCAACCGCCCAACACCACTAAGGATGGAGTTATTCAAGCCCAACCACAAGCAATCCTCGACCACAGGATCATGATGTGTCACCGACGTCCCTCTACTTAAGTACTAGTTCATTGGAATAATTTACCACTTGAAGACGCCACATTGGAATCATATAAGAAGCTGAAGATCCGATTCCCTGAGTTCATTGAATCCCAACCTTAAGGAGAATGCTGGTTTGAAGAGGGCGGCGGGTCTATTAGGACTCTAGTTAGGAGAGTCCTAATTGAGAGGGGTATTCATGTTAACCTACCTAGTCGACCCCTAAGAGGTGAAGAGGTTGGCTAGGGTTATGAGGTTATTTCTTAGAGAAGCATTCGGAATTGTAAAGGAATAGGAGTCTTAAGTAGGAGTCCTATTAGGAGTTAGGGTTTAGAATCCCTATAAATAGCCATGTATTCATCATCTTTTAACAAGCAATAGATGAATCTTTTCTACAACCTTTGAGCAGTAATTTGGAGAAAGGAACCCCTATAGAGTTACAAGGAGGCCGATCCCCTAAAGAGATCAATCCTAAGCTTAGAATCTGCAAGGGTTCTAACAAGGTTACTCAAGAGGGACATCGAGAGGGACATCAAGATAACTGGACAGACTGGTGTGCTATATACCCGTCCATATGATGGATGCAGTTGGTCTCACAACTGCTCGTGTGGGGATACTAAGGATATAGTACATGTGCTCATTGGAGAATGAGTTCACTGATTGATCCGCTTACGGAATGTTGGATGGTTGATTATACCTTATTGTCAGACAACGATTCCATAGTCCTAGTGGTGTATATAGTCCTTAGACTTAAAACACCGAGGATGTCCTATATAAGTGCTCCATTCTTTGATATCAGACTTATAGGTTTGGATTTACCAGATCTAGTACAATCGGTCATTGGGAGTAGCAGTCAACCTTACAAGGGCTATTGAGTGTCGATAGAGGATCATCCACTCTCAGTGTCATGAGAGGAATATCCTATGTGTTCTTGCTTTGACAAATCCCTGACTAGGGTCATTCAGACTAAAAGAGAAAGAGTTCTCTAGGAGAATCCGATTAGAGCAAGACTCGAGTAGAAACCATATGGGTTTGACAGCACCATGCCTGGTATATAATCTTTGGGATATTAGATGGATGAGGGACTATAGGTATATGGTAACTAAGGATAGGCAAGTCCAATGGATTGAATTCTCTGGTATCGTATGGGGATTGCGCCGTAGTGGCCTAGTACGTCCACAATCGATAAGTCAAGTGACTTATTATGGAGATAATAATTTACTAAGCTAGAAGGAGTTCTAACAGTTATGACTCATAGGTAGCTCGATATTGGTCCTAGAGGGTTACACACATATGTTAGGCATTGCGATGAGTAGAGGTTCAAATATGAGATATCCATCGGAGCCCCAATCTTATTGGATATCCAATAAGCCCCTAAATTATTGGATCTCATGGACGAGATCCAATAAAAGCCTATGAAAGATTGTTGGATAGAGATCCACTAATCTAAAAGGCTTGGGTAGTTGGATGAAGATCCAATACCTAATAGGGGAGGATCCATTAGGGTTAAGTTGATAGAGGACCTCTATAAATAGGAGGGATTCAGTGGTTCATAGGCTAGGGCCTTTGCTTGCCTCTCCTATTCTCCTCCATCTTCTCCACCTCAAAGCAGGCCTAGAGTTTCAAGGAGCATCGTCGCAGCCTTGTTGTGTGGATCACTACTAGAGAGGAGGGCGCTTGACCTCCTTCACCCTCTCCTAGAGAGATATGTAAGGATTCAATGATATACGATCTCCCTAGGTAACACAATCTTTATTATACGTAGTTTTCTATTTCGTGGATTTTGTGTACCAATCTTCACACGATAACGAACATCTCTTTGGAAATAGGAGATTTTGTTTTTTGTTCTTCCATTGTGCATGTGACGCTGCCCCCAAAGATTTCCCAACACTTGCTGGTTATGCAAATCCGCAAACGATAGAAGTTGGAAGACTTCTGAAGCAACAACCTATCACTGTTATTATTGACACCGAAAGCACTAAAATTTTATGAACAACAAAGTTGCTGTCTAGATGCCCTTGCCTATCGAGAATTGTAGTAGGTTTGATGTTACGGTCATCGATGAATGAATTTTGAAATATGATCGTAGGTGCTCGAGGGTGAAACTATTGCTGTAGGACCAAGAGATAATTGTATATTTCTTCCTCCCTCTTGAGGATTATGAAGCCATGCTTGACATCAAATGGCTAACAATAATATGTGATGTTTTCTGAGATTTTATGAAACTAATTATAAAATATTACAGTAAGGAGAAATAGGTGATACTGCATAGGAAACGTGGGGCTAACATAATGACTATTTGCACACAACGAATGGAGAAGATTTTGTACAAAGCATGCAGCGGTTTTTTGGTACAACTAGAGTAGCAAACTAAGGGAGAGCTAATAGAATTTGAAGATCTAAACCTACTTCCTTTGCTTTCTAAATTTTTAGATATATTTGACGAACCGCGCAAACAACCTCATACCCATCGGTATGATCATTGTATACCGATTCTTCAAGGCAAACCTCCAGCATATACTTGGCCATATCAGTATCTACATCTCTAGAAGGATGAAATAGAAAGGATTATAAAAGAGATACTTGAAATATGAGTTATTCAGCCAAGTTGGAGCCCCTACTCTTCACCGGTACTTCTCGTTTGAAAGAAGGACGGAACACGGCGAATGTGCATTGATTACCGAGCTCTTAACGCCATAACCATCAAGGACAAGTACCCTATTCTAGTAGTAGATGAATTGTTTGATGAATTAAAGGGAGTATGAGTCTTCAAATAGCTGGACCTTTGATCCGGGTATCATCAAATTTGAGTATACAAAAAAGATATATCGAAAATACCCTTCCGAACGCATAATGGCCACTACAAATTTCTGGTAATGCCCTTTGGTCTCACCAATGCTCCCTCCACTTTCCAGAGCCTTATGATTGATATTTTTTGAAATTATCTTCCTAAGGTTGTGTTGGTTTTCTCTGACGATATCTTTATGTATAGCCCTTCTCTTGAAAGTCATTTTCAGCACTTATGACTTGTTTTGACGATTTTATGAGAATATGTTCTTTTTGTCAAAAAAATCAAAGTGTAGCTTTCTTCAATAGAAAGTGGAATATCTTAGATATATCATATTATGAAAGGTGTGGTGGTGGACCCCTCCAAAATTAAAGTAATGCAGAATTGGCCGACCTCGAGAAACATAAAATCGCTGCACGGCTTTCTTAGTTTAACAGGCTACTACCGCAAGTTCGAGAAAAACTTTGGAAAGACCAATGCACCCCTTACTTCCTTGCTAAAAAAAGATGTTTTCCAATGGTCAGACAAAGCTACCACTGCCTTCGACGAACTTAAAGCCACAATGACTATAATGCCTATACTAGTGCTATCTGACTTTAGTAAGACTTTTGTTATTGAAGCTGATGCCTCCGGAGTCGGAATTGGTGCTATACTAATGTAAGATAGCCACCCCCTCAATTATACCAATAAGGTATTATCTTCTTCCTATCTCAAGATGTCTATTTACGACAATGAGATGCTCGTGATTGTGCATGCGGTGGCCAAATGGAGACTGTACTTGATCGGGCGACACTTTCAAATTAAGACCGACCATAAAAGCCTAAAATATTTCTTCGAGTCGAAGATAGCTTCCCCCAATCAACAAAAATGGGTAACAAAACTTCTTGGATATAATTATGAAATAACTTACGAAAAGGGGAAAGAGAATGTTGTTGCAGATGCGCTTTCGCGGCTACCAGAACAAGCTAAATTTTTTACTATTTCACTTCCAACTAGTGATTTTCTTGAGGATATTAAGAGGGAATGGTAGGAAGATCCAGAGACCGGTAAGATCATAAAAAAATTGGAGGAAGCACTAATCTTCATTGCTCATTACAATTGGGACTAAAAGGAATTGTGCTATAAGGGACACATTGTACTTGTGCCAAATTCTACTTGCATAAAAACCTTCTTTCAAGAGATGCATTCCATACCTAGCTAGGCACTCAGGATTCTTTAGAACCTATAAGAGAATTAAGGAAAAATTTTATTGGGTAGGGATGAAAAATATTATTGCTAAATTTGTGGCACAATGTGATGTATGTCAATGGCATAGAAGCGAGACAGTGGCATGTCATGGTTGATATTAATGGACTGATATATTAATGGACTTCATCAAAGAGCTTCCTTCATCATAAGGAAAAGGTACGATTCTTGTCATGGTTGATTACCTTACAAAGTATGCTCACTTTTGCGCTGTTCGTAATCCCTACACTGCTTCTAGTATTGCTCGAACATTTATGGAGAATATTGTAAAATTACATGGGATGCCAAGATCTATTATAAGTGATCATGATAGGATCTTCATGAGTAGATTTTGGATAAAGTTATTCTAGATAGAGGGTACTAAATTAAAAATAAGTATGACGTAACACCCACAAATCGACAGCTAGATTGAAGTGGTGAACTGGTGCTTGGAGACATATCTCAGATGCTTCACTAGTGATAAGCCAAAATAGTGGACAATGTGGACTTCCTTCGGTCGAGTGGTGGTATAATACAACTTATCATTCATGCACAAAATGTACTCCCTATGAGGCTACGTATGACCGACCTCCCCTTGTAATCCCAAAATATGTGTTGGGCACCTCTAAAGTAAAACAAGTATACAGGGAACTATAGGACAGAGACAAAAGGCTGAAGTTGCTAAAAAATAATCTTACTATAGCTCAAGCAAGGATGAAACAACAATATGATCAACACAAAGGCAAAAGAGAATTTTCAGTAGGAGATTGGGTCTTCTTATAGGACAGAGCATCTATGAAGCTTTCACCTCGATTTTATGGACCCTACCAAATTTTGAAGCACATCGGAGCGGTAGCATACAGATTGGACTTACCTACCAGCGCCCGAATTCATCCAGTCTACCATGTGTCATGTTTAAAGCTCAAGCTGGGACAAAACGAGATAGCCTAAAGCCATCTACCAAATATGACTGCCCAAGGAGAACTCTAAACCCAATCAAGTGCCATTATTGATCAAAGGATCATGACTTGACGACGATGACCCGCTACTGAAGTGCTAATATAGTGGGTAAATCTACCAATAGAAGATGCCACTTGGGAGAACTATGACAACTTGAAGATCAAATTTTCAGAATTCAGAATTCTAACAGAGTCCTAATTGAGTTTCATTGAAAGAGGCATTCATGTAAAACCTACATAGCCGACCCATATTAAAGACATAAAGAGGTCAGCTAAGGTTAGGATTAGTTTGGAGGTTACTTCTTAGAGAAGTATTAGGAGTTGGTTAGAAGTAGGAGTCCTATTAGAAGTTGAGGTTTAGAAGCCCTATAAATAGCCATGTATTCATCCTCTTTTCTTTATGAATCGACCAATCTTTTTAGCAGCCTTTGAGTAGCAACCTGGAGGAAAGAACCCCTATAAAGTTCTAAGAAGGCCGATCCCCTAAAGAGATCAACTCTAATCTTCGAATCTACAACGGTTCTAATAAATTTTTGGCTCAATGAAGTTATGTTTCTTGGTTATGTAATTTCGAGTGCTAGTATATCTGTTGACCCTCACAAGCTTGAAGGATTGGAGCGGCACTAAGAGGGGGGGGGGTGAATTAGTGCAGCGGATTAAAACGTCGGTTTTGACAAAATCTTTCGTACGATAAAAATCCGAACTTGAAAAGCTTAATAACTTAGAAGCGTATTGAAGTGTAGTGACTAAGTAAAGTAGTTTGTAGTATGTAAATGGCAAGAACAAAATGCAAACCAGAGAAGACGGTAGTTTATAGTGGTTCGGTCAATCGTGAACTACATCCACTCCTCCGATTCCTCTTCCGTCGAGGCCACCGGCATCCAATAATGATCATCCTTTACTAGGCGAAGATCAACCATATTTTTACACCCCTCTTACAACCTCTTACAAGTGGTTCACCCTTTTACAAAGATTTCAATGAAAAGAAAGGAGGTGAACACTCAAGCTATTGAAAACAAGACTTTTCCTAAAGCTTTTCTCAACTTCTAGCTTCTCAAAAGGTTGTATTCTCTGCTAAGAAATGAGGCGTATTTATAGGCCTCAAGAGGATTCAAATTTGGGCTCCAAAATTTGAATTCTCTTTGGTTTCCGGGGCCGGCTGTGCCACCGCCTGTCAGTGTCTGACACTTACAATGGACTAGCGGTGCCACCGCCCAGCCAAGAGGTGATACCGCCCAGCTCTTGGGTGACCCCTACTTGGGTTATAGGATTAACACCTAATCTTAACCCTAATTAACGTGCTAACTACGAATTTAAAGATATTTTCTAAATCATTACAAAGTCCGTAAGTCATGACTTCTTACAGCGAGCTTCTGGCGAACTTCCGGCGGTCTTTCGATAAACTCTCGGAAACCATTATGCGAACTCCCGGCAAGCTCTTAGACTTCATGATTTGATCTTGGCGAGTTCCGATGAGCTTATTCGACAAGCTCCGATCTTTCTCCGCAAGCTCCGCGAACTTCCAACGAACCTTCCGGGGAGCTTTCGAAAAACCCTTCGGCAAGCTCCCTACTCATTCTCGGCTAGTTCCGGCAGCATTCCTGACGAACCTTCGGACTTTTTTTTTTTTTTTTGTAAGTAAAAGTAAATTGATTATGTGTAAAGTTTCTACAAATACCTTTATCTATACAAGTCATAGACAAAGCCATGTAAGTAACTCATAGTTATGACTACACATACTGTACACTATAACTCCTAATTACAATCATCAAAGAAAAAATGTTTATCCAGATATATCAAAACTACCTGTGGGTACATAATTTGGCATCATTCCCAAGATCTTTAGCTAATAGCAAAATTGAATTTGATAAAAATATCTTTTTCTTTTTGGGTAAAGTGCACCGTTTTGAGATCTTGCTCCATACAGGATCTTGAGTCTCTAATAATCTCTTTCAATAGCTGAGCATTGTTTGTATGTTGGCATTCAAATATTCTGTTACATCTCTCCTTCCACATCCACCAATAGCGCATCTGAAAGTAACTTTTGCCAGTTGTGTGAGAGGCCCCTTTCTTGAGAAACATTGCATGAGGTCACATAGTTCTTGGTGCAAGTTTGGTTGCGGTAGTCTATTGAGTTCAAATCGCTGGAGAATCTCCTTCCATATCCATTTTGTATAATCACAAGCAAAATAGAGGTGGTCAATAGTTTCTTCTTGTTGCATACAAAGGGAGCATCGGTTAACATGATAGATACCTCTTCTTTTCATATTGTCTATTGTAGGTAATTTATTGAGAAGGGCCTGCCATGTACATAAGGAATGTCTTTGTGATCCCGGTCGATCCCATGTCCAACTGCTTGGGACCCACTTGTTATTTCTTTGCCTAATTTGATTCCATGCGGAGTGGCACTAAATTTGCCATTGTCATGAGGCCAAATAAGTATATCTGAAGAGTTGTTCCTGATTGGAATAGCTATAATAGTCGGCCAAATTGATAACATTTCGGGAGAAATGGGATTAGGGAGACACCAGTTACCGTTAGCAATGAACTCAGAAACCTTCCAATCTTTGGGAGCCCCAAGATCTTTTCGTATTCTGTCACCATATAATTGAAATATACTCTTCCCATTCACCCAAGGATCGTACCACATATTAGTACTAGTTCCAGAAGAGATTGCATAGGAAATGTGTTTGATTAGCCAATTCCTTGCCTTTAAAATTCATTTCCAAGCTGCCGTGTGGTATGTTCTTGTTGAAATTTCCCAGATTGATTCCTTTGAAAGATACCTAGCAGAAACCCAATGTGACCAAAAGGAACATTTGTTTTGCAAAAGATCCCACAATTGCTGTACCAGACATGCTTGATTCCAATCTCTAGTATTTCTCAAGTTCAGCCCCCCTTCATCTTTCGGTTTGCAAATGCTGTCCCAATTTACCATATGCATTGCCTTGTCATTTGTGCCATTCCAGAAGAAGTTCATTAATAACCGTTCAATATCTTGGAGAAGTCCAGCAGGCAGAAGAAATGCATTACACCAATATATAGAGTAGGAGTGCAATACAGAACGGATGAGTTCGAGTCGTCCTGCTTTTGATAGAAGCCTATTTTTCCATGAAGAAATTCTATTCTTTATTTTTTGCAGGATAGGCTGACAGTGGGTTTTGTGAATGCTTGTGGATATGAGCGGGAGACCCAAATAAGGAACTGGCAGGCTTCCCTCACTAACCCCCAAAGTTTGTGCAATAAAGACCTTATCCTTAACGTAAGGGCTCATATATACTTTACTTTTCGCATGATTTAACTGAAGTCCAGAAACCATACCAAAGTCATTCATAATAGTAGCCAGGTTCTTTACTGAAGTTGGCTCATATATGCTTGGGCGAGAGTAGTACTAGGATGGGTGAACCTTCGGACTTCCGTCGAACTCTCGAACTCGCAACAAATCCTTCGCGCTTGACTCCGACACTTTGTTTCGCTTTATGTCTTCATCATTATCGTAGTTAATCCTGCACACACAAGTAAAACCTCTACTCCGATCTAGATAATTATTACAACGCCAATTGACATTCTGTTGCCCGGCACGTCATTGGTTGGTGCTTCGTCCGATTCTTCAGTGCATCGTCCTCTCTTGTGGCTTGTTGCCCAATCGACGGTTGACCTCCGCAACCCTGATATCCTTGGCATAATTTCGCTCTCCTTGGCCCGATGCCCGACGTCCGAAGCCTTCTGCCATCCAATATCCTGACGTGATTTCCTCCGGTGCAACGTCAATTCCTCCTGCGTTAATTGTCTAATCCTGATCAAGTAGACCTGCATCACTCAAAATGCAGTTTAAATTATAAACACATATCAAGTGGTTTCATCATCAAAATACGAGATTCAACAATCTCCACCATTTTGATGATGACAACCACTTGATGATCTGGTCATCATCAAGTGGTTGTCATCATCAAAGCAACAACAGCTCAGACGAGATTAGCATTTGCACGAGCATGTGTACTGATTTCTTCCGATGAAGATCTTCCTACCGAGGTTTTCTATCGTGATCTTGATGGGAACACTCGGAAGGTACATGTCTCATATTCCTGGAAGCCACAACGATGTCAGCGTTGCTTATCTTTTGGTCATGCAAATGGAGCTTGTCAGCAAACTTCAAAACCAACCACAAAGGTCTATCGACCATGTCAAGTGCCTCAGCAACAAAGTGATTCTTCTCTAATGGCAGTAGCACCGATGGTAGCAAAAACTATTGAGCACTCCGACTCGCAAGGAAAACACCGCGGACAGAAGGACAATTCCAAAACTTTTTCTCTTCCTATAATGTCAAAGCCTTCCACAACAGAGGTTTCCCATGGTACTAGTGGACAGGAGAAGCATAAGTCAGGAACTTCATCTCTTCCAATATCATCGGATCCATCTACAATCGCTCAACAAACTCAGGTCCAAGCAAATCTCGTCAGCAAGGATATTCTTTCTCAACAAACTCAGGCCTCAACAAACATCGCCAACAAGGATATTCTGTCTCAACAAACTCATGCCCCAACAAACCTCTCTAGCCAGGCTGCTCCAATAAGTACTATCCAGGATATTGTGCTACAACAATCTTATCGAGCTTCAACAAACCCTGCCAATCAAGACCACATGATTCAAGGTACTTTAAAGTTTAAAAATCTGCAAGCTGTCGATGAAGTGGATAAATATAGGAATAAAGCCATAAAAGGTAAGGATATTGTGCGGGAGGAAAATACAAAACTGAAGGATAAGAAAAAGGATGGTACAATCCATCCAAAGTCGTAGGATGTATTCCTTACTATCTTTTCATTTGTTTATTACTAATGAAGATAACATGCTGGAATGTTCGCGGACTTAATAAGCCGGAGAAATGTCGGAAGCTCAACAGAATAATCAAGTCTGCCGCATGTGATATTGTTATTCTAGTGGAAACGAAAATTAAACAATCGCGCGTTCAAGCTCAAAAGAATTTAATATGGCCGGACGCAGAATTGTTTACCAATGACTCAAATGAAACTTTTGGTAGAATATGGGTCTTATGGCATCCTAACTCTATTAATGCTTAGTTAATTTCTGCTACTGATCAATTCATTCATCTTAAGGTAGAGGATAAAAAGAATGGCTGTCAATTCAATCTCACTGGTATATATGCTTCAAACAGTATGCAAGAAAGAAATACTCTTTGGTCTGACCTGACTAATATTGTAAATGGCTGTCTCAATGTACCTTGGATTGTTCTTGGAGACTTTAATACTATTCGGTACACAAATGAAAAAGAGGGGGGTAGACAACTTTCAGAAAGCTAGCTTCAAAGTTTTAATGATTACATTGACACTGGAGCATTGTTTGATATGAAATCTGTGGGTAATTGGCTCTCCTGGAGTAATCAAGGTGCTGCTAACAGAAAAATAATGGCTCGACTTGATAGGTGTTTGATTAATCATGAATGGTTAACAGTTTACCCAGATTCACTTCTTGAGTATGGTGCTCCTTTGTTTTCTGACCATACTTTAATGTATATACACGCACAAAAATCGACACCAAGAGGCAAGAAACCGTTTATATTCTTTAACATGTGGAGTACTCATCCTCAATTTCTTGATATTATCAGATCTGTTTGGAATGTTAATGTGCATGGGTCCCCCCCTTACATCTTATGTCAAAAGCTCAAAGCCTGTAAAGCAGTACTAAAGGAGTGGAATACAAATACCTTTGGCAATATTAACACCAGAGTTCAATTTTGTAGAAATGAACTAATGTCATTGCAACATGAGCTGCAACTTCAGCCAAATGATGTAACAGAATATTTGAATGCCAACCCAGAAATAATGCTCAATTATTGAAAGAGATTATTAGAGACTCAAGATCCTGTATGGAGCAAGATCTCAAAACGGAGCACTTTACCCAAAGAGAAAAAGATATTTTTATCAAATTTAATTTTGATATTAGCTAAAGATCTTGGGAATGATGCCAAACTATGTACCCACAGGTAGTTTTGATATATCTGAATAAATATTTTCTATATTGATTATAATTAGGAGTTATAGTCTACAGCATGTGTAGTCATAACTATCGCATTCGCACTCTATGAGTTATTTGGCTTTGTTTATGACTTGTATAGATAAAGCTATTTGTAGAAACTTTACATATAATCAATTTACTTTTACTTATAAAAAAAAAAATGATGAAAATATTATCTACAAAGAGACAGAAGCCAGAAATAACTTCATGCAAGCCTTAAAACAGGAAGAAAGTTTTGCAAAGCAGAAGTCTCGACAGAATTGGCTTACACTAGGGGATTCCAATACTCAATTTTTCTATACTTCAATTGCTACTCGAAGGGCTGTTAACCGTATCAGCAAATGCAGAGACAAAGATGATAATCTTATTGAGAATTTAGATGAGGTTAAAGCACACACAGAGCAATTTTTTTATTCCTTACTCAATCAAGCTGGGAAACCTAATAACATTCATGTGAAGCTGACTAGAAAACATGATTCGGAAGCTATTTCAATCCTCAATGCCCCAATTACAGATGACGAAATTGTATGTGTTGTCTTTAAGTCACCAAAGCACAAAAGCCCAGGTCCAGATGGATTTCCAGCTGAATTTTACCAAACTGCTTGGTCTATTATTGGAAGTGATGTGATCAAGGCTTGCCAACATTTCTTCTCTTCAGGTCATATTCTTAGAGAGATGAATTGCACTTTTATTTCTTTAATTCCGAAGAATGCAAGGGCTGATTCACTAGAGAACTATCGACCCATATCATTATGCAACTTTGTTTACAAGATCATCTCTAAAGTATTGGCAAATAGAATGCAAAAGGTAATACACAAGATTATTAGCCCAAATCAAGTTGCTTTCATCAAAGGGAGAAGTATACATCATAACATTTTGCTTGGTAATGACTTGGTCAAAGATTTGCATTCAAAAGCAAGAGGGACAAAAATCTGTTTTAAAGCTGATTTACGGAAAGCCTTTGATTCAGTTAATAGGAAGTTTATCTACAAGATGCTCCTCGATATGAACTTCCCACAGCAATGGGTTAATTGGATTCAATCTTGCCTGGAAACTCCAAAGTTTTCGATACTCTTTAATGGCTCACCTATTGGTTTTTTTGGGAGCACGAATGGCATCCGACAAGGTGATCCACTATCTCCGTATCTTTTTACTATTGCGATGGAAGGACTTAGCTGTATGTTAGAACACGCAGTCTTAAATGGCAGCATTAAGGTACCCATTGCTGGTTCTGTTCATATATCACATATAACATTTGCAGATGACTTACTTATCTTTCTTCAAAATGAACCTACTTCAGTAAAGAACTTGGCTACTATTATGAATGACTTTGGTATGGTTTCTGAACTTCAGTTAAATCATGCGAAAAGTAAAGTATATATGAGCACTTACGTTGAGGATAAGGTATTTATTGTGCAAACCTTGGGGGTTAGTGAGGGAAGCTTGCCAGTTCCTTATTTGGGTCTCCCGCTCATATCCATAGGCATTCACAAAACCCATTGTCAGCCTATCTTGCAAAAAATAAAGAATATAATTTCTTTTTGGAAAAATAGGTTTCTATCAAAAGCAGGACGACTCGAACTCATCCGTTCGGTATTGCACTCCTACTCTATATATTGGTGTAATGCATTTCTTCTGCCTGCTGGACTTCTCCATGATATTGAACGGTTATTAATGAACTTCTTCTGGAATGGCACAAATGATAAGGCAATGCATATGGTAAATTGGGATAGCATTTGCAAACCGAAAGATGAAGGGGGGCTAAACTTGAGAAATACTAGATATTGGAATCAAGCTTGTTTGGTACAGCAATTGTGGGATCTTTTGCAAAACAAATGTTCCTTATGGTCACATTGGGTTTCTGCTAGGTATCTTTCAAAGGAATCAATCTGGGAAATTTCAACAAGAACATACCATTCTGCAGCTTGGAAAGAAATTTTAAAGGCAAGGAATTGGCTAATCAAACATATTTCCTATGCAATCTCTTCTGGTACTAGTACAAATATGTGGTTTTATCCTTGGGTAAATGGGAAGAGTATATTTCAATTATATGGTGACAGAATACGAAAAGATCTTGGGGCTCCCAAAGATTGGAAGGTTTCTGAGTTCATTGCTAACGGTGCTTGGTGTCTCCCTAATCCTATTTCTCCCGAAATGTTATCACTTTGGCCGACTATTTTAGCTATTCCAATCAGGAACAACTCTTCAGATATACTTAGTTGGCCTCATGACAATGGCAAATTTAGTGCCACATCCGCATGGAATCAAATTAGGCAAAGAAATAACAAGTGGGTCTCAAGCAGTTGGACATGGGATCGACCGGGATCACAAAGACATTCCTTATGTATATGGCAGGCTCTTCTCAATAAACTACCGACAATAGACAATATGAAAAGAAGAGATATCTATCATGTTAACCGATGCTCCCTTTGTATGCAACAAGAAGAAACTGTTGACCACCTCTATTTTGCTTGTGATTATACAAAATGGATATGGAAGGAGATTCTCCAGCGATTTGAACTCAATAGACTGCCGCAACCAAACTTGCACCAAGAACTAAGCGACCTCATGCAATGTTTCTCAAGAAAAGGGCCTCTAACACAACTGGCAAAAGTTACTTTCAGATGCGCTATTTGGTGGATGTGGAAGGAGAGATGTAACAGAATATTCGAATGCCAACACACAAACAATGCTCAGTTATTGAAAGAGATTATTAGAGACTCAAGATCCTGTATGGAGCAAGATCTCAAAACGGAGCACTTTACCCAAAGGGAAAAAGATATTTTTATCAAATTTAATTTTGCTATTAGCTAAAGATCTTGGGAATGATGCCAAATTATGTACCCACAGGTAGTTTTGATATATCTGGATAAACATTTTCTATATTGATTATAATTAGGAGTTATAGTCTACAGCATGTTTAGTCATAACTATCGCATTCGCACTCTATGAGTTACTTGGCTTTGTCTATGACTTGTATAGATAAAGCTATTTGTAGAAACTTTACACATAATCAATTTACTTTTACTTACCAAAAAAACAACCACTTGATGATGGAGTTAACCTTAACTCCCGGAGTTTAACCAAACTCCCCTATCAATATACCATATTGATAGAACCTTGAATTCAAACTGAATTCAAGTCAATGCAATATTCATTATGAATACTTGCAACACATCATCATGAACATATGCATAAACTTATGCATCACATGTCATGTCATCAACATACTTCTCCCCCTTTGTCCTCAACAAAAAGGAGAAGTATCACAATCAAACATGTCATGTTATCAACATCCTATCATGCATGATCATTGACTTCTCATTTGTATTTCATGCATTATTTCATTTCATCTCATAAGGAATATCAAGAAGAGTTATTGGGTGATGAGATAAATATTTTATGAATATACGGAATTGTATAAAAATCATATCATAAGTGTTTTTTTTTTTGGTAAGTAAAAGTAAATTGATTATGTGTAAAGTTTCTACAAATAACTTTATCTATACAAGTCATAGACAAAGCCAAGTAACTCATAGAGTGCGAATGCGATAGTTATGACTACACATGCTGTAGACTATAACTCCTAATTATAATCAATATAGAAAATGTTTATCCAGATATATCAAAACTACCTGTGGGTACATAATTTGGTATCATTCTCAAGATCTTTAGCTAATAGCAAAATTAAATTTGATAAAAATATCTTTTTCTCTTTAGGTAAAGTGCTCCGTTTTGAGATCTTGCTCCATAAAAGATCTTGAGTCTCTAATAATCTCTTTCAATAACTGAGCATTGTTTGTGTGTTGGCATTCAAATATTCTGTTACATCTCTCCTTCCACATCCACCAAATAGCGCATCTGAAAGTAACCATAAGTGTTTCATGTATTCATATTATCACATGAAGCATACAAGACAATAATGCAAAGAAATCATGTCATAAAGGATATCAATGTGAAAATTCAGCAAAGATCACATGATACAATCGCAAAACATGATATAATTATGCGATATATCATGAGATGATAATTTATCATATCAATGAAATATATCAATTGTTAAACATGATATGATAATAGTCTCAAAATTTTCAATTTGTGATACATGTGATACATTGCGATACACTAAAAACTTTAATGCGATGCTTTTAAGGATATCAACCTATTTTTGATACAAAGCATGGCAAGAGCATAATTATTGCAAGTTTTCTAAGTTTTGCATTTTTTTGCTTCTTTCAAAATAGCAATTCTTTGCTTCTCTTTATATTGCAAGATTTGTAATTCATTGGTAGTGTTTATAATAGCAAGTTCTTTCAATGAAATGATCGAGCTTATAAAGTTTTCTTCTTTTGAAATATGCAGGCTAGTAAACTAACTCCCCCTTTATCATTATCGAAAAGAAGGGAGAACTCAATGGCTAAAAATTTCAACCATTCAACAAGCCAAATATGCAAAGTGTTGAATCTCGTATTTTGATGATGAAACCACTTGATATGTGTTTATAATTTAAACTGCATTTTGAGTGATGCAGGTCTACTTGATCAGGATTAGATAGTTAACGCAGGAGGAATTGACGTTGCGCCGGAGGAGATCACATCAAGATATTGGACGGCAGAAGGCTTCGGACGTCGGGCATCGGGCCAAGGAGAGCGAAATTGCGCCAAGGATATCAGAGTTGCGGAGGTCAACCGCCGATTGAGAAACAAGCAGCAAGAGAGGACGATGCACCGAAGAATCGGACGAAGCGCCAACCAATGACGTGCCGGGCAACAGAATGTCAATTCACATTGTAATAATTGTCTAGATCGGAGTAGAGTTTTAGCTTGTGTGTGCAGGATTAACTATGATAACGACGAAGACATAAAGCAAAACAAAGTGTCGGAGTGAAGCACGAAGGATTCATTTCGAGTTCGAGAGTTCGACGGAAGTCCGAAGGTTCGTCGGGAATGCTGTCGGAACTAGCCGAGAATGAGTAGGGAGCTTGCCGAAGGGTTTTTCGGAAGCTCGTCGGAAGGTTCGTTGGAAGTTCGCGGAGCTCGCCAAGAAAGATCGGAGCTTGCCGAAGAAGCTCGTTGAAACTCGTCAAGATCAAATCGTGAAGTCTAGGAGCTTGCCGGGAGTCCGCAGAATGGTTTCCGAGAGTTTATCGGAAAACCGTCGGAAGTTCATTGGAAGCTCGTCGGAAGAGAGATCTTGGACGACCAGATCGCCGCTACTTATTCCGTGAATCGGAGGCGGCGATACTGTAGCGATACTGTAGCGGCGACCAGATCTTGGACGACGGTACTATAGCGGCGGCGGCAATACTGTAGCGGCGACCAGAACTCCCTAGGATGATCCGACTCCTGCAGCATCAGCTTTCTCCCACGGGCGAAGGACGACAGTACTGTAGCGGCGGCGACGACACTGTAGCAGTGACCAGATCTAGGGCGACGACACTGTAGCAGCGACCAGATCTCTGTAGCGTCGACTTCTCCAAAAGGGGAACGATTCTGTAAACCAGATCTCCCTATGGCGACGGTACTGTAGCGGCAATCTAATATACTGCAGCGGTGGCTTTTCCCAATGGCGGCGTTTCTGTAGCGGCGACCAGAAGAGGGATCAAACATGGCAGCGACGGCCCCTACCGCTACCCCCCAACCTTTCCAGAGAGAAACTCCTTCCATGAAGCAGCATCGAAGCAGGTCGCGCTCTAGATCATGGCAGCATGCTCTCATTTCCAACGATCCTCGGCCTTGGACTAGCCTCTTCAAGGCTCCGGTTGGAAGTCCAGAAGTTCAGGCTAATAAGAAGATTTCTGTATACGAGACTGCTGATTCAGCAGAGCTTATTGAGACATGGTCTATGGCGATTGTTGGCTATGTGGTAGGTCTCAAAACATCTTATTTCCCACTATCCTCATTTATCAAAACTCGATGGGGAATATCGACATTTGATCTACATATGTTGGAGAACGGATTCTTTGTTTGCAAGCTATACTCTGAAGAAGATTTGCAACGAATCCTCGAAGGATTCTGGACTATCCGCGATCATCCAATGATTCTACGACGTTGGTCTCCTGATGTCCATTTGGAGTTAGATAGCCTACAGTCTATTCCATTATGGGTATCCTTTCAAGGACTGCCTCTACATCTTTGGAGTTGATGTTTTATTGCAAAGTTAGGCAGCACTCTAGGACAGCCACTCTACATCGACAAAGCAACAACAGCTCAGACGAGATTAGCATTTGCACGAGCATGTGTGCTGGTTTCTTCCGATGAAGATCTTCCTAATGAGGTTTTCTATCGTGATCTTGACGGGAACACTCGGAAGGTACATGTCTCATATTCCTGGAAGCAACAACGATGTCAGCGCTGCTTATCTTTTGGTCATGCAATTGGAGCTTGTCAGCAAACCCCAAAACCAACCACAAAGGTCTATCAACCACGTCAAGCGCATCAGCAACAAAGTGATTCTTCTCTAATGGCAGTAGCACCGATGGTGGCGAAAATTATTGAGCATTCCGACTCGCAAGGAAAGCATTGCGGACAGAAGGACAATTCCAAAACATTATCTCTTCCTATAATGTCAGAGCCTTCCACAACAAAGGTTTCCCATGGTACTAGTGGACAGGAGAAACATAAGTCAGGAACTTCATCTCTTCCAATATCATCGGATCCATCCACAATAGCTCAACGAACTCAGGTCCAAGCAAATATCGCCAGCAAGGATATTCTTCCTCAACAAACTCAGGCCACAACAAACATCGCCAACAAGGATATTCTGTCTCAACAAACTCATGCCCCAACAAACCTCTCTAGCCAGGTTGCTCCAACAAGTACTATTCAAGATATTGGGCTGCAACAATCTTATCGAGCTTCAACAAACCCTGCCAATCAAGATCACATGATTCAAGGTACTTCAAAGTTTAAAAATCTGCAAGTTGTAGATGAAGTGGATAAATATAGGAATAAAGCCATAAAAGGTAAGGATATTGTGAGGGAGGAAAATGCAAAACCGAAGGATAAGAAAAAGGATGGTACAATCCATCCAAAGTCGTAGGATGAATACCTTACTACCTTTTCATTTGTTTATTACTAATGAAGATAACATGCTGGAATGTTCGCGGACTTAATAAGCCGGAGAAATGTCCGGAGCTCAACAGAAATATAAAGTCTGCCGCATGTGATATTGTTATTCTAGTGGAAACGAAAATTAAACAATCGCGCGTTCAAGCTCAAAAGAATTTAATATGGCCGGACGCAGAACTGTTTACCAATGACTCAAATGAAACTTTTGGTCGAATATGGGTATTATGGCATCCTAACTCTATTAATGCTTGGTTTATTTCTGCTACTGATCAATTCATTCATCTTAAGGTCGAGGATAAAAAGAATGGCTGTCAATTCAATTTCACTGGCATATATGCTTCGAACAGTATGCAAGAAAGAAATACTCTTTGGTCTGACCTGACTAATATTTTAAATGGCTGTCTCAATGTACCTTGGATTGTTCTTGGAGACTTTAATACGGTTCGGAACACAAATGAAAAAGAGGGGGGTAGACAACTTTCAGAAAGCCAGCTTCAAAGTTTTAATGATTACATTGACACTACAGCAGTGTTTGATTTGAAATCTGTGGGTAATTGGCTCTCTTGGAGTAATCAAGGTGCTGCTAACAGAAAAATAATGGCTCGACTTGATAGGTGTTTGATTAATCATGAATGGTTAACAGTTTACCCAGATTCACTTCTTGAGTATGGTGCTCCTTTGTTTTCTGACCATTCTTTAATGCAGAAAAAACGACACCAAGAGGCAAGAAACCGTTTAGATTCTTTAACATGTGGAGTACTCATCCTCAATTTCTTGATGTTATCAGATCTGCTTGGAATTTTAATGCGCATTGATCCCCCCCTTACATCTTATGTCAAAAGCTCAAAGCCTGTAAAGCAGCACTAAAGGAGTGGAATACAAATACCTTTGGCAATATTAACACCATAGTTCAATTGTGCAGAAATGAACTAATGTCATTGCAACATGAGCTGCAACTTCAGCCAAATGATGAAAATATTATCTACAAAGAGATAGAAGCCAGAAATAACTTCATGCAAGCCTTAAAATAGGAGGAAAGTTTTGCAAAGCAGAAGTCTCGACAGCATTGGCTTACACTAGGGGATTCCAATACTAAATTTTTCTATGCTTCAATTGCTATTCGAAGGGCGATTAACCGTATCAGCAAATGCAGAGACAAAGATGACAATCTTATTGAGAATTTAGATGAGGTTAAAGCACACACAGAGCAATTTTTTTATTCCTTTCTCAATCAAGCTGGGAAACCTAATAACATTCATGTGGAGCCGACAAGAAAACTTGATTCGAAAGTTATTTCAATCCTCAATGCCCCAATTACAGATGACGAAATTGTATGTGTTGTCTTTAAGTCACCAAAGCACAAAAGACCAGGTCTAGATGGATTTCCAACTGAATTTTACCAAACTGCTTGGTCTATTATTGGAAATGATGTGATCAAGGCTTGCCAACATTTTTTCTCTCCAGGTCATATTCTTAGAGAGATGAATTGCACATTTAATTCTTTAATTCCGAAGAATGCAGGGGCAGATTCACTAGAGATCTATCGACCCTTATCATTATGCAACTTCAATTACAAGATCATCTCCAACGTATTGGCAAATAGAATGCAAAAGGTAATACACAAGATCATTAGCCCAAATCAAGCTGCTTTCATCAAAGGGAGAAGTATACATCAAAACATTTTGCTTGCTAATGATTTGGTCAAAGATTTGCATTTTTTTTTGTAAGTAAAAGTAAATTGATTATGTGTAAAGTTTCTACAAATAGCTTTATCTATACAAGTCATAGACAAAGCCAAGTAACTCATAGAGTGCGAATGCGATAGTTATGACTACATATGCTATAGACTATAACTCCTAATTATAATCAATATAGAAAATGTTTATCCAAATATATCAAAACTACCTATGGGTACATAATTTGGCATCATTCCCAAGATCTTTAGCTAATAGCAAAATTAAATTTGATAAAAATATCTTTTTCTCTTTGGGTAAAGTGCTCCGTTTTGAGATCTTGCTCCATACAGGATCTTGAGTCTCCAATAATCTCTTTCAATAGCTGAGCATTGTTTGTGTGTTGGCATTCAAAGATTCTGTTACATCTCTCCTTCCACATCCACCAAATAGCGCATCTGAAAGTAACATTTGCCAGTTGTGTTAGAGGCCCTTTTCTTGAGAAACATTGCATGAGGTCGCTTAGTTCTTTGTGCAAGTTTGGTTGCGGCAGTCTATTGAGTTCAAATCGCTGGAGAATCTCCTTCCATATCCATTTTGTATAATCACAAGCAAAATAAAGGTGGTCAACATTTTCTTCTTGTTGCATACAAAGGGAGCATCGGTTAACATGATAGATACCTCTTCTTTTCATATTGGCTATTGTCGGTAGTTTATTGAGAAGAGCCTGCCATGTACATAAGGAATGTCTTTGTGATCCCGGTCGATCCCATGTCCAACTGCTTAGAACCCACTTGTTATTTCTTTGCCTAATTTGATTCCACGCGGATGTGGCATTAAATTTGCCATTGTCATGAGGCCAAATAAGTATATCTGAAGAGTTGTTCCTGATTGGAATAGCTATAATATTCGGCCAAAGTGATAACATTTCGGGAGAAATAGGATTAGGGAGACACCAAGCACCGTTAGCAATGAACTCAGAAACCTTCCAATCTTTGGGAGCCCCAAGATCTTTTCGTATTCTGTCACCATATAATTGAAATATACTCTTCCCATTTACCCAAGGATCAAACCACATATTAGTACTAGTACTAGAAGAGATTGCATAGGAAATGTGTTTGATTAGCCAATTCCTTGCCTTTAAAATTCCTTTCCAAGCTGCAGAGTGGTATGTTCTTGTTAAAATTTCCCAGATTGATTCCTTTGAAAGATACCTAGCAGAATCCCAATGTGACCATAAGGAACATTTATTTTGCAAAAGATCCCACAATTGCTGTACCATACAAGCTTGATTCCAATCTATAGTATTTCTCAAGTTTAGCCCCACTTCGTCTTTCCGTTTGCAAATGCTATCCCAATTTACCATATGCATTTCCTTATCATTTGTGTCATTTCAGAAAAAGTTCATTAATAACCGTTCAATATCATGGAGAAGTCCAGCAGGCAGAAGAAATGCATTACACCAATATATAGAGTAGGAGTGCAATACCGAACGGATGAGTTCGAGTCGTCCTGCTTTTGATAGAAACCTATTTTTCCAAGAAGAAATTCTATTCTTTATTTTTTGCAAGATAGGCTGACAATGGGTTTTGTGAATGCCTGTGGATATGAGCGGGAGACCCAAATAAGGAACGGGCAAGCTTCCCTCACTAACCCACAAAGTTTGCGTAATAAAAACCTTATCCTCAATGTAAGGGCTCATATATACTTTACTTTTCGAATGATTTAACTGAAGTCCAGAAACCATACCAAAGTCATTCATAATAGTAGCCAGGTTCTTTACTGAAGTTGGTTCATTTTGGAGAAAGATAAGTAAGTCATCTGCAAAAGTTATATGTGATATATGAACAGAACCAGCAATGGGTACCTTAATGCTGCCATTTAAGACTGCGTGTTCCAACATACAGCTAAGTCCTTCCATCGCAATAGTAAAAAGATACGGAGATAGTGGATCACCTTGTCGGATGCCATTCGTGCTCCCAAAAAAACCAATAGGTGAGCCATTAAAGAGTATCGAAAACTTTAGAGTTTCCAAGCAAGATTGAATCCAATTAACCCATTGCTGTGGGAAGTTCAAATCGAGAAGCATCTTATAGATAAACTTCCTATTAACTGAATCAAAGGCTTTCCATAAATCAGCTTTAAAACAGATTTTTGTCCCTCTTGCTTTTGAATGCAAATCTTTGACCAAGTCATTAGCAAGCAAAATGTTATGATGTATACTTCTCCCTTTGATGAAAGCAGCTTGATTTGGGCTAATAATCTTGTGTATTACCTTTTGCATTCTATTTGCCAATACTTTGGAGATGATCTTGTAAACAAAGTTGCATAATGATATGGGTCGATAGTTTTCTAGTGAATCAGCCCTTGCATTCTTCGGAATTAAAGAAATAAAAGTGCAATTCATCTCTCTAAGAATATGACCTGAAGAGAAGAAATGTTGGCAAGCCTTGATCACATCATTTCCAATAATAGACCAAGCAGTTTGGTAAAATTCAGCTGGAAATCCATCTGGACCTGGGCTTTTGTGCTTTGGTGACTTAAAGACAACACATACAATTTCGTAATATGTAATTGGGGCATTGAGGATTGAAATAGCTTCCGAATCAAGTTTTCTAGTCGGCTCCACATGAATGTTATTAGGTTTCCCAGCTTGATTGAGTAAGGAATAAAAAAATTGCTCTGTGTGTGCTTTAACCTCATCTAAATTCTCAATAAGATTATCATCTTTGTCTCTGCATTTGCTGATACGGTTAACAGCCCTTCGAGTAGCAATTGAAGCATAGAAAAATTTAGTATTGGAATCCCCTAGTGTAAGCCAATTCTGTCGAGACTTCTGCTTTGCAAAACTTTCCTCCTGTTTTAAGGCTTGCATGAAGTTATTTCTGGCTTCTGTCTCGTTGTAGATAATATTTTCATCATTTGGCTGAAGTTGCAGCTCATGTTGCAATGACATTAGTTCATTTCTGCAAAATTGAACTCTGGTGTTAATATTGCCAAAGGTATTTGTATTCCACTCCATTAGTGCTGCTTTACATGCTTTGAGCTTTTGACATAAGATGTAAGGGGGGGATCCATGCACATTAACATTCCAAGTAGATCTGATAATATCAAGAAATTGAGGATGAGTACTCCACATGTTGAAGAATCTAAACGGTTTCTTGCCTCTTGGTGTCGATTTTTCTGCGTGTATATACATTAAAGAATGGTCAGAAAACAAAGGAGCACCATACTCAAGAAGTGAATCTGGGTAAAGTGTTAACCATTCATGATTAATCAAATACCTATCAAGTCGAGCCATTATTTTTCTGTTAGCAGCACCTTGATTACTCCACGAGAGACAATTACCCACAGATTTCATATCAAACAATGCTGTAGTGTCAATGTAATCATTAAAACTTTGAAGCTGGCTTTCTGAAAGTTGTCTACCCCCCTCTTTTTCATTTGTGTACCGAACAGTATTAAAGTCTCCAAGAACAATCCAAGGTACATTGAGACAGCCATTTACAATATTAGTCAGGTCAGACCAAAGAGTATTTCTTTCTTGCATACTGTTTGAAGCATATATACCAGTGAGATTGAATTGACAGCCATTCTTTTTATCCTCTACCTTAAGATAAATGAATTGATCAGTAGCAGAAATAAACCAAGCAATAATAGAGTTAGGATGCCATAAGACCCATATTCTACCAAAAGTTTCATTTGAGTCATTGGTAAACAATTCTGCGTCCGGCCATATTAAATTCTTTTGAGCTTGAACGCGCGATTGTTTAATTTTCGTTTCCACTAGAATAAGAATATCACATGCGGCAGACTTGATTATTCTGTTGAGCTCCCGACATTTCTCCGGCTTATTAAGTCCGCGAACATTCCAGCATGTTATCTTTTTTTTTTTTTGGTAAGTAAAAGTAAATTGATTATGTGTAAAGTTTCTACAAATAGCTTTATCTATACAAGTCATAGACAAAGCCAAGTAACTCATAGAGTGCGAATGCGATAGTTATGACTACACATGCTGTAGACTATAACTCATAATTATAATCAATATAGAAAATGTTTATCCAGATATATCAAAACTACCTGTGGGTACATAATTTGGCATCATTCCCAAGATCTTTAGCTAATAGCAAAATTAAATTTGATAAAAATATCTTTTTCTCTTTGGGTAAAGTGCTCCGTTTTGAGATCTTGCTCCATACAGGATCTTGAGTCTCTAATAATCTCTTTCAATAATTGAGCATTGTTTGTGTTTTGGCATTCAAATATTCTATTACATCTCTCCTTCCACATCCACCAAATAGCGCATCTGAAAGTAATCTTTGCTAGTTGTGTTAGAGGCTATTTTCTTGATAAACATTGCATTAGGTCGCTTAGTTCTTGGTGCAAGTTTGGTTGCGGCAGTCTATTGAGTTCAAATCGCTGGAGAATCTCCTTCCATATCCATTTTGTATAATCACAAGCAAAATAGAGGTGGTCAACAGTTTCTTCTTGTTGCATACAAAGGGAGCATCGGTTAACATGATAGATACCTCTTCTTTTCATATTGTCTATTGTCGGTAGTTTATTGAGAAGAGCCTGCCATGTACATAAGGAATGTCTTTGTGATCCCGGTGGATCCCATGTCCAACTGCTTGGGACCCACTTGTTATTTCTTTGCCTAATTTGATTCCATGCGGATGTGGCACTATATTTGCCATTGTCATGAGGCCAAATAAGTATATATGAAGAGTTGTTCCTGATTGGAATAGCTATAATAGTCGGCCAAAGTGATAACATTTCGGGAGAAATAGGATTAGGGAGACACCAAGCACCGTTAGCAATGAACTCAGAAACCTTCCAATCTTTGGGAGCCCCAAGATCTTTTCGTATTCTGTCACCATATAATTGAAATATACTCTTCCCATTTACCCAAGGATCAAACCACATATTTGTACTAGTACCAGAAGAGATAGCATAGGAATGTGTTTGATTAGCCAATTCCTTGCCTTTAAAATTCCTTTCCAAGCTGCAGAGTGGTATGTTCTTGTTGAAATTTCCCAGATTGATTCCTTTGAAAGATACCTAGCAGAAACCCAATGTGACCATAAGGAACATTTGTTTTGCAAAAGATCCCACAATTGCTTTACCAGACAAGCTTGATTCCAGTCTCTAATATTTCTCATGTTTAGCCCCCATTCATCGTTCGGTTTGCAAATGCTATCCCAATTTACCATATGCATTGCCTTATCATTTGTGTCATTCCAGAAGAAGTTCATTAATAACCGTTCAATATCATGGAGAAGTCCAGCAGGCAGAAGAAATGCATTACACCAATATATAGAGTAGGAGTACAATACCGAACGAATGAGTTCGAGTCGTCCTGCTTTTGATAGAAACCTATTTTTCCAAGAAGAAATTCTATTCTTTATTTTTTGCAAGATAGGCTGACAATGGGTTTTGTGAATGCCTGTGGATATGAGCGGGAGACCCAAATAAGGAACTGGCAAGCTTCCCTCCCTAACCCCCAAAGTTTGCACAATAAAGACCTTATCCTCAATGTAAGGGCTCATATATACTTTACTTTTCGCATGATTTAACTGAAGTCCATAAACCATACCAAAGTCATTCATAATAGTAGTCAGGTTCTTTATTGAAGTTGGTTCATTTTGGAGAAAGATAAGTAAGTCATCTGCAAATGTTATATGTGATATATGAACAGAACCAGCAATACGTACCTTAATGCTGCCATTTAAGACTGCGTGTTCTAACATACAGCTAAGTCCTTCCATCGCAATAGTAAAAAGATACGGAGATAGTGGATCACCTTGTCGGATGCCATTCGTGCTCCTAAAAAAACCAATAGGTGAGCCATTAAAGAGTATCAAAAACTTTGGAGTTTCCAGGCAAGATTGAATCCAATTAACCTATTGCTGTGGGAAGTTCATATCGAGGAGCATCTTATAGATAAACTTCCTATTAACTGTATCAAAGGCTTTCCGTAAATCAGCTTTAAAACATATTTTTGTCCCTCTTGCTTTTGAATGCAAATCTTTGACCAAGTCATTAACAAGCAAAATGTTATGATGTATACTTCTCCCTTTGATGAAAGCAGCTTGATTTGGGCTAATAATCTTGTGTATTACCTTTTGCATTCTATTTGCCAATACTTTGGAGATGATCTTGTAAACAAAGTTGCATAATGATATGGGTCGATAGTTTTCTAGTGAATCAGCCCCTGCATTCTTCGGAATTAAAGAAATAAAAGTGCAATTCATCTCTCTAAGAATATGACCTGAAGAGAAGAAATGTTGGCATGCCTTGATCACATCATTTCCAATAATAGACCAAGCAGTTTGGTAAAATTCAGCTGGAAATCCATCTGGACCTGGGCTTTTGTGCTATGGTGACTTAAAGACAACACATACAATTTCGTCATCTGTAATTGGGGCATTGAGGATTAAAATAGCTTCCGAATCAAGTTTTCTAGTTGGCTCCACATGAATGTTATTAGGTTTCTCAGCTTGATTGAGTAAGGAATAAAAAAATTGCTCTGTGTGTGCTTTAACCTCATCTAAATTCTCAATAAGATTATCATCTTTGTCTCTGCATTTGCTGATACGGTTAACAGCCCTTCGGGTAGCAATTGAAGCATAGAAAAATTTAGTATTGGAATCCCCTAGTGTAAGCCAATTCTGTCGAGACTTCTGTTTTGCAAAACTTTCCTCATGTTTTAAGGCTTGCATGAAGTTATTTCTGGCTTCTCTCTCTTTGTAGATAATATTTTCATCATTTGGCTGAAGTTGCAGCTCATGTTGCAATGACATTAGTTCATTTCTGCAAAATTGAACTCTGGTGTTAATATTGCCAAAGGTATTTGTATTCCACTCCTTTCGTGCTGCTTTACAGGCTTTGAGCTTTTAACATAAGATGTAAGGGGGGGATCCATGCACATTAACATTCCAAGCAGATCTGATAATATCAAGAAATTGAGGATGAGTACTCCACATGTTAAAGAATCTAAACGGTTTCTTGCCTCTTGGTGTCGATTTTTCTGCGTGTATATACATTAAAGAATGGTCAGAAAACAAAGGAGCACCATACTCAAGAAGTGAATCTCGGTAAACTGTTAACCATTCATGATTAATCAAACACCTATCAAGTCGAGCCATTATTTTTCTGTTAGCAGCACCTTGATTACTCCAGGAGAGCCAATTACCCACAGATTTCATATCAAACAATGCTGCAGTGTCAATGTAATCATTAAAACTTTGAAGCTGGCTTTCTGAAAGTTGTCTACCCCCCTCTTTTTCATTTGTGTACCGAACAGTATTAAAGTCTCCAAGAACAATCCAAGGTACATTGAGACAGCCATTTACAATATTAGTCAGGTCAGACCAAAGAGTATTTCTTTCTTGCATACTGTTTGAAGCATATATACCAGTGAGATTGAATTGACATCCATTCTTTATATCCTCTACCTTCAGATGAATGAATTGATCAGTAGCAGAAATAAACCAAGCATTAATAGAGTTAGGATGTCATAATACCCATATTCGACCAAAATTTCATTTGAGTCATTGGTAAATAGTTCTGCGTCCGGCCATATTAAATTCTTTTGAGCTTGAACGCGCGATTGTTTAATTTTCGTTTCCACTAGAATAACAATATCACATGCGGCAGACTTGATTATTCTGTTGAGCTCCCGACATTTCTCCGGCTTATTAAGTCCGTGAACATTCCAACATGTTATCTTCATTAGTAATAAACAAATGAAAAGGTAGTAAGGAATACATCCTACGACTTTGGATGGATTGTACCATCCTTTTTCTTATCCTTCGGTTTTGTATTTTCCTCCCGCACAATATCCTTACCTTTTATGGCTTTATTCCTATATTTATCCACTTCATCTACAGCTTGCAGATTTTTAAACTTTAAAGTACCTTGAATCATGTGGTCTTGATTGGCAGGGTTTGTTGAAGCTCGATAAGATTGTTGCAGCACAATATCCTGGATAGTACTTATTGGAGCAGCCTGGCTAGAGAGGTTTGTTGGGGCACGAGTTTGTTGAGACAGAATATCCTTGTTGGCGATGTTTGTTGAGGCTTGAGTTTGTTGAGGAAGAATATCCTTGCTAACGAGATTTGATTGGACCTGAGTTCGTTGAGTGATTGTAGATGGATCCGATGGTATTGGAAGAGATGAAGTTCTTGACTTATGCTTCTCCTGTCCACTAGTACCATGGGAAACCTCTATTGTGGAAGGCTCTAACATTATAGGAAGAGATAAAGTTTTGGAATTGTCCTTCTGTCCGCGGTGCTTTCCTTGCGAGTCGGAGTGCTCAATAGTTTTTGCTACCATCGGTGCTACTGCCATTAGAGAAGAATCACTTTGTTGCTGAGGCACTTGACGTGGTCGATAGACCTTTGTGGTTGGATTTGGAGTTTGCTGACAAGCTCCATTTGCATGACCAAAAGATAAGCAACGCTGACATCGTTGTGGCTTCCAGGAATATGAGACATGTACCTTCCGAGTGTTCCCGTCAAGATCACGATAGAAAACCTCGTTAGGAAGATCTTCATCGGAAGAAACCAGCACACATGCTCGTGCAAATGCTAATCTCGTCTGAGCTACTGTTGCTTTGTCGATGTAGAGTGGCTGTCCCAGAGTGCTGCATAACTTTGCAATAAAACGTCGACTCCAAAGATGTAGAGGCAGTCCTTGAAAGGATACCCATAATGGAATAGACTGTAGGCTATCTAACTCCAAACGGACATCAGGAGACCAACGTCGTAGAATCATTGGATGACCGCGGATAGTCCAGAATCCTTCGAGGATTCGTTGCAGATCTTCTTCAGAGTATAGCTTGCAAACAAAGAATCCGTTCTCCAGCATATGAAGATCAAATGACGATAATCCCCATCGAGTTTTGATAAATGAGGATAGTGGGAAATAAGAAGTTTTGAGACCTACCACATAGCCAACAATCGACATAGACCATGTCTCAATAAGCTCTACTGAATCAGCAGTCTCATATACAGCAATCTTCTTATCAGCCTGAACTTCTGGAGTAATGAATTCCAAGCTTAGATCTGCACTTCCAACCGGAGCCTTGAAGAGGCTAGTCCAAGGCCGAGGATCGCTGGAAATGAGAGCAGGCTGCCGCGATCTAGAGCGCGACCTGCTTCAATGCTGCTTCGTCGAAGGAGTTTCTCTCTGGAAAGGATATGGTGGAAGAGCAACTTGGGGGGTAGCGGTTGGGAGCCTTGCCATCGTTTCATCCCTCCCACCACCGTCGCCAGCCTTAGGGGCCGTCGCTGCCATGTTTGATCCCTTTTCTGATCGCCGCTACAGAATCGTCGCCATAGGGAAAAGCCACCGCTGCAGTATTTCAGATCGCCGCTACAGTACCGTCGCCCTAGGGAGATCCGGTCTTGTCGCCCTTGGGGAGAAGCTGATGCTGCAGGAGATCCGATCACCACAACAGTCCTAGATCTGGTCGCCGCTACAACGTCGCCCTAGATCTGGTCGCTGCTACAATGTCGCCGCCGCTACATTGTCGCCCTAGATCTGGTCGCCGCTACAGTTCGTCGCCGCAACAGTACCGTCACCCTAGATCTGGTCGCCGCTACAGTGTCGCCGCCGCTACAGCGTCGCCGTAACAGTACCGTCGCCCTAGATCTGGTCGCCGCTACAGTCGTCGCCGCAACAGTACCGTCGTCCTACAATGTCGCCGCCGCTACAGCGTCGCCGTAACAGTACCGTCCCCCTAGATCTGGTCGCCGCCGCTACAACGTCACCCTAGATCTGGTCGCCGCTATAGTCGTCGCCGTACTCTTTTTTTTTTTTTTTTTGGTAAGTAAAAGTAAATTGTTTTGTGTCGATGGGGAATATCATCATTTGATCTTCATATGCTGGAGAACGGATTCTTTGTTTGCAAGCTATACTCTGAATAAGATTTGCAACGGGTCCTTGAAGGATTCTGGACTATTTGCGGCCATCCAATGATTCAATGACGCTGGTCTCCTGATGTCCGCTTGGAGTTAGATAGCCTACAGTCTATTCCATTATAGGTATCCTTTCAAGGTCTTCCTCTACATCTTTGGGGTTGACGCTTTATTGCAAAGTTATGCAGCACTCTGGGATAGCCACTCTACATCGACAAAGCAACAGCAGCTCAGACGAGATTAGCATTTGCACGAGCATGTGTACTGGTTTCTTCCGACGAAGATCTTCCAAATGAGGTTTTCTATAGTGATCTTGATGGGAACACTTGGAAGGTACATGTCTCATATTCCTGGAAGCCCCAACGATGTCAGCATTGCTTATCTTTTGGTCATGCAAATGAAGCTTGTCTGCAAACTCCAAAACTGATCACAAAGTTCTATCGACCACGTCAAGCGCCTCAACAACAAGCGAGTCTTCTCTTATGGCAGTAGCACCGATGGTGGCGAAGACTATTGAGCATTCTGACTCGCAAGGTCAGCACCGTGAACAGAAAGACAAATCCAAAACGTTACCTCTTCCTATAATGTCTAAGCCTTCCACAACAGAAGTTTCCCATGATACTAGTGGACAGGAGAAGCGTAAGTTAGGAACTTCATCTCTTCCAATATCTTCGGATCCGTCCACAATAGCTCAACGAATTCAGGCCCAAACAAATCTCGCCAGCAAGGATATTCTTCCTCAACAAACTCAAGCCGCAACAAACATCGCCAACAAGGATATTCTGTCTCAACAAACTCATGCCCCAACAAACCTCTCTAGCCATGTTAACCGATGCTCCCTTTTTTTTTTTGTAAGTAAAAGTAAATTGATTATGTGTAAATTTTCTACAAATAGCTTTATCTATACAAGTCATAGGCAAAGCCAAGTAAGTAACTCATAGTTATGACTACACATGCTGTAGACTATAACTCCTAATTACAATCATCAAAGAAAATGTTTATCCAGATATATCAAAACTACCTGTGGGTACATAATTTGGCATCATTCCCAAGATCTTTAGCTAATAGCAAAATTGAATTTGATAAAAATATCTTTTTCCCTTTGGGTAAAGTGCACCGTTTTGAAATCTTGCTCCATACAGTTGACCACCGATGCTCAAAAAGTTATGATGTATCCTTTATCACGCAATTGACTAATGCTCAAAAAGTTATGCTTTAAGCCATCAACTAATAATATATCTTCAATAGAAAAGGTGGATTTGTTACCATTGGTTCCTTTGCCAATGATTTTACCCTTGTTATTGTCTTCGAATGTGACATGTCTTTCGTCTATGCTGGTGAGCTTAGAGAATTGACATGGATCTCTAGTCATATGCCTCGAACAGCCACTATTAAGGTACCATCTCTTGCTCCTACCTTGTGATAGTAAATGTTTTTACAAAAATGGATGATTTTTATGTACCCATTTGACCTTGGGTGCCTCAAAAATCGATCTACATAGCTTATCATATTGCATTGAGTCATTTGAGGTTCTTTTAAGAACCCAAATCAATTTATATGGACTACATTTCTTAAATAGATAATGATAAGTTACCGGCCCAAATTTATAGCAAAAGTTACATTTCTTTCGGGGTGAAACATGCAAAGTAGGGCCTTTAATAAAGGTGGTTGGATTTTGGTGAGAGCTACTCACAAATCCAATTTCGCCTTTACTATGAACGTGACCCTTCTTGGCAAGGATCATGTTCAAGGATTTGCTACCAACCTCAAACTTTTCTAAGGTTTTCTTAAGTAATAAGTTTTGCTTTTGAAGTTTTTCTAGTTATAATTACTACCAACCTCAACCTCACATTTTGTATATGAAGCTAAACTATCATTGAGCTCAACTTTTTAATCTATTATAATTACTAACAAGAGAAACATGCTTCTTTTTTAATAATTTATATTTTTTACTAATTGATTTACATTCATGAAATAAATCATGAATCCCCATTCGCAGGTCAAGGGGAGAGCTCGGGGAGGACGCCCACCTAGGATCCCCATTCGTGCCCGAGATACAGGATCAGACAGTCCCCCCGAACTTCCGACTCCCCTCTCTGGACGCATACGACGGCTCCACCGACCCAGCGGACCATGTAGCCGCTTTCCGTGCCCCGATGACACTGTATGGAACCTCTGATGCTCTGATGTGCAGGGCGTTCCCCACAACTCTGAGAGGGCCAGCCCGCACGTGGTACAACGGCCTGAAGACCGGGACGATTGCCTCCTTTGACCAGCTTGTCAAGAACTTTGAGCTTAACTTCCTGGCCTACACCCGGCCAAAACCTTCCATTGCACTGCTCCTCGGACTCCACCAAAGGGAGGATGAGCCCCTCTCCCATTTTGTGAACCGCTTTGCAACACAAATCTGGGGGTTATCGGATGCTCATCCCTCTCTATTGATGCAGGCATTTATGATAGGCCTGCGACCTTCCAGATTCCTCTAGTCCCTCGTGGAGCGACCCCCCACCGCAGTACCTGAGATGCTTCAACGGGTGAACCAGTTCATCGTGGCTGAGGCTTGGATGGTCGGGAAGCGGGAGGAGCACAAGAGGGATAGGCCGGAGCCGGCCTGGGAACAACCATCCACCACGCTGAGGTGTAGGTTGGACCGGCCTGACCCGCCGGCGTTGAGGTCCCCATTGCCCTCTTTGGGCGCATCCCGAACGGAGATATTTCTCCAAATAAGGGAAAAAGGGTTACTTAGGGCCCTCAATCCAATGAAAAGCCCGCGGGAACTCGCTGACCAGTCGAAGTATTGTCGTTTCCACCGGTAAAGCGGGCACGATACTGAGGAGTGCCGTGAGCTGAAGCGACAAATCGAGGAGCTCGTCCGCAGGGGACACCTCAGTCGGTACATCCGACAGAGTAGGGAACTTTCGCCCCATCCGAAGGGCCCCGTTGAGCGCCAAATCGACATCATCACGGGCGGCCCGGCATCCGGAGGAAACAGTATGTCCGGAAGGAAGGCGTACGCTCGCTCCGTCAATACCGATCCTCCCAAGCGCGGCCCCGATCCCAAAGTCACGTTCCCTCCTGAGGGTACTGAGCGATCAGAGCATGACGATACGCTTGTCATAACGGCCAGGATTGCTAACGCCCAGATGAAGAGGATCATGATCGACACGAGGAGCTCGGCCGACGTGCTCTATCTTGACGATTTTCAGAAACTTGGGATAGCTAAAGAAGTCTTGGAGCCTATGTGGCTAGGCTGTAGGCTATGTGCTCGGTGCTCACAGGGTTCACCGGCGACTCGATTTTGCCGCTAGGAGCGATCACTTTGCCCCTGACTTTGGGAGCGCCGCCAAGATCCAAGACGGTGATGTCTACCTTTTTAGTGGTGGATCTCCCCACTGCATACAACGCCATCATTGGCCATCCCACCCTCAACGAGATTAGAGCCGTAGTCTAACGGTGAAGTTCTCGACCCACGCTGGGGCTGGGGAAGTCCGGGGAAGCCCTAGTGAATCCAGGCGGTGTTACTTGACAGCAATCTCACTGTACAAAAGGGGGAGAGATGAACAACCCCTGGGGGACCCTCGGGAAATGAAGAAGCTGACCCAACATCCCGAGCCGACGGCCCCCACCTGCGAAGCACCGTTGTCAAAGGACCGCCCAGATCGAACGATCAGAATCGGGTCGGAGCTCCCCGAACAAGAGCGGAAGCAACTTGTTGGCTTCCTGCAGGACAATACTGACATCTTCGATTGGTCGCCATCCGACATGAAGGGCGTCGACCTAAACATCTCGCCTGACGCTCAACCAATGAAGCAAAAGCCCCGACAACATGCTCCTGACAAGCAACTAGCTATCCGTGAAGAGGTAGAGCAGCTCTTGGCAGCAGGCTTCATAGAAGAAGTCAAGTACCGCGATGGCTATCTAATGTAGTCCTCGGGAAGAAATCTAATGGGAGCTGGAGGATGTGTTGACTACACTAGTCTCAATCGTGCATTCCCGAAAGACTGCTATCCCCTCCCGAGGATCGACCAGTTGGTCGATGCGACCGCCGGGCATGCTCACCTTTCATTCATGGACGCCTTCTCCGGCTACAACCAGATCAGGATGGCGCCCGAGGACCAAGAGCACACGGCCTTCCTCTCTGATCTAGGGGTGTATTTCTACAAAGTTATGTCGTTCAGGCTGAAGAATGCGGGTGCTACCTATCAGAGAGCCGTGAATAAGATGTTCGCCCAACAGATCGGGCGGAACATAGAAGTTTACGTCGATGACATGATCGTGAAGAGCCGTACGATGGTGGACCACTTGACCGACTTGGCCGAAACGTTCGCCACGTTGCGAAGATACGGGCTGCGACTCAACCCTGCAAAGTGTGCTTTTGGCGTCAGCTCGGGAAAATTCCTCAGGTTCATCGTCCACGAGAGGGGAATTGATGCCAACCCAGAAAAGGTCCAGGCGATCATCGGTATGCAAACCCCTCGGATAATCGCGGACTTGCAACGACTTAACGGGAGGCTCTCCTCCCTATCCTGGTTTCTATCCAAATCGGGTGATCGTTGTCTCCCCTTCTTTCGGGCCTTAAAAAACCTGAGGAACTTTCAATGGACGGCAGAATGCGAGGAAGCCTTCGCACATGTAAAACAACACCTGGCCTCCCTCCCCCACCTTGCCTCAGTCTCTTCGGGGGAGAAGCTCAGTGTCTACCTGGCCGCCTCCGGTACGTTGTTAGCTTCGTCTTGACTAAAGAAGCTACCAGTGAGCAACTACTGGTCTACTACATCAACCATGTCCTAAGCGGGCCTGAGGAGCGGTACCCGCTAATTGAAAGACCTATTTTGGCGCTCGTGCTGACAGCTCGAAAGCTGCACCCCTACTTCCAAGCCCATCCGATTAAGGTAATCACCGACCAACCACTCTGGTAGGTTTTATCTAAATTTGATGTTGCAGGTCGGCTCCTCAAGTGGTCGGTAGAGCTTTGAGAATTCGACATACACTATGTGCTGAGGACTGCCATAAAAGCCCAGTCGGTAGCCGACTTCATCTCAGAGTTGGCTCAGATTGAGGACGAGGGTTTTGGGCAGCTTGGGGAGATATGGGTCCTGCACATGGACGGATTGGCTACCTCGAGTGGCGCGGGCGCGGGAGTGGTGTTATCAGCCCCCGACGGACGTTTGTTCGAACGTTCCCTCCGCTTCGGGTTTCAAGCTACCAACAACGAAGCCGAATATGAGGCACTCCTGGCGAGACTCAGACTGGCCCTCGAGATGTAGGTGAATGCCATTCACGTCCTCACCAATTTGTAGCTGGTGGCCGAGCAACTCAGCGGCGAATACGAGGCTAGGGAACCTACCATGGCAAAAAACTTGGCAGAGGTAAAAAGCCGAGCCTCCGACTTCTCTCGCTTTACGATATCTAAGGTGCCGAGGAGTCAAAACTGGCCTCAAGGTCGGACCCCGAAGTCCAGCCCGAGATCGAAGAGATTCCTTTCCGAGCTATCTCGATCTCGGTCGTGTCTTCAGCCGACGCGCATACCACATGGGTGCAGGAGATGCTGCGCTTCAAGCGTGACGGAATTCTTCCCACCGACGAGGCTGCGGCTCGGCGCATCCGCCAAATGCAGGCATGGTACTCCGAGGTGAACGGACGGCTCTACAAGCGGTCCTTCTCACATCCTCTACTGCGATGACTCAGGACTGAAGTGTTGAATCTCGGATTTTGATGATGAAGTCAATTGTCATTTGTTATCTAATCTATGTGTTGAGATAAGTGTGCAGGATTAACTACGATGAGAGTAAGACAAGCAGCAGGAGTTGCGCCGGAGTCAAGATCATGATCACGTTGGGAGTTCGAGAGTTCGACGGAAGTTCGGACGGTCGTCGGAGGTTCAGAGAGAACAGATCCGAGAAGTCCAGAAGCTTGCCAAGCGAAGCTCGTCGGAACTCGCCAAGTGGATCGTCGCAAAGTCCAGGAGTATGCCGGATGTCCGCAGAAGGATCACCGAAGGTTATCGGTTGATCGACGGAAGTTGGCCGGAAACTCGCCGGAAGAAGCGATTGACGCATCGGAGCAAAGCTGCAGAAGTTGTCTTAGAGATATTCGTAGTTAGCACGATGATTAAGCATGAAAATGGGAGGTGATCCCATTAGCTTAATCTTGGGGCAATTGGGCCCCTGAAAAGATTCAAAGTGGGTCGAATGGAGTGAACCATTCGGACCCTGATTGCACCAGGAGGTGCAACCGCCCCAGCCAGGAGGTGCAACCGCCTGGGCTGTGGGGTTGAGAGGTGCAACCGCCCCAGCCAGGAGGTGCAACCGCCCCAGCCAGGAGGTGCAACCGCCAGGGTTGCAAGGCTGGGAGGTGCAACCGCTCCAGCCAAGAGGTTGCACCGCCAGAGCTCAAGTTCCGAGCTCTGCCAGGCGATGCAACCACCGAGCTCAGTCTTCGAGCTCTGGCAGAGTGGTGCATCAGCCTGAGCTCAGTCTCGAGCTTTGCCAGGTGATGCATTCACCAAGCTCAGTCTTAGAGCTCTGGCAGAATGGTGCATCAGCTTGAGCTCAGTTTGGAGCTCTGCCAAGTGATGCAACCACCAAGCTCAAATTTCGAGCTCTGCCAGGTGATGCAACCACCAAGCTCAGTCTTCGAGCTCTGCCAGGTGATGCAACCATCGAGCTCAGTCTTCGAGCTCTGGCAGAGAGAAGCAATCGGCAGAGCTCAGTCTTCGAGCTCTGCCAGGCGGTGCCACCTCTCCAGTCGAGAGGTGCAACCGCCTGATCCCAGAATTCTGGGATTTGATCGATTTGATCGTTTTGAGCTCGAATTTTGAATTGGGTTGGGGGCCTATAAATACCCCACCCATTCAGCACTGAAAAGATACAGACCAATACCGAAATCTTGATCTTTTCTGTGATTCTAAGAGCTCAAAAGTGTTGTAAAGCCTTTAAGTCTCCTCCTTCTGTTCTTCAAGTTTTCAATTGTAAAGAGAGGAGAGAAAGGTCTGTAAAGGTTGTCTCCTAAGCCTGTCAAAAGGAGAAGAAATTGTAAGAGGGAAGTTTGGCCTTCGCCCATTGAAGGAAGGCACCTAGTTGACGTCGGCAACCTCATCGGTGGAGGAAGCCAAAAGTGGAGTAGGTCAAGGCTGACCGAACCACTCTAAATCTCTGGTTTGCGTTTAATTTCGAGTACTTTATCATTACTGCAAACCTCCCTCATCACTACTGCTCTCTGCGCTTTCACGAACAAGTTCTAAGAGCTGTTCTTCCAAATCTGCATTCAGACGTAACTTCATATTTTCATACATTACAGCTTACGTTTACGTTTGATTCTGCAAAACTGTTTTCCGCGCTTTTACGAACGAGCTTCCTTGCAGTTTACGCTTACATTTTAATCCTATTAATAACAGCAATCTGTCCTCTACGATTTTAAGAACGAGTTTCAACATTTAGACGTAAAACTGCATTCAGACGTAAATCGGCTTTCCTCGCTCAATCATCAGATTTCAGTTCACGTTTACGTCTTGATTTCAACTGCATACTGCCTTCTGTGAGTATACAAACAAGTTTCAAAGTTTAGACGTAAATCTGCGTCTAGACGTAAAACTGCGTTTAGACGTAAATCTGCGTTTAGACGTAAAACTGCGTTTGGACGTAAATCTACGTTTAGACGTAAAACTGCGTTTAAACGTAAAACTGCGTTTAGACGTAAAACTGCGTTTAGACGTAAAACTGCGTTTAGACGTAAATCTGCGTTTAGACGTAAATCTGCATTTAGACGTAAATCTGAGTTTAAACGCAAAACTGCGCTTAGACGCAAAACTGCGCTTAAACGCAATCTGCACTTAGACGCAAACTGCACTTAGATACAAACTGAGAATTTGCTTTTGCATCACAATAGTTTTTGAACGAACGCAGCTTTTGGTTTTTAAATTATTATAAGATTTCCGCTGCACTAATTCACCCCCCCCCTCTTAGTGCTCTCGATCCTAACAATTGGTATCAGAGCAAGGTTAACTCTCTAAAGGATTAAAACCCAAGAGAGATGGCATACGCCGGAAACCAAGAGGGGCATTCGATTACACGTCCACCCATGTTCAGTGGAACAGACTACACTTACTGGAAGACCCGAATGAGGATCTTTCTTATTTCTATGGATTTTGAACTATGGAACCTTGTTGAAAATGGATTTTCAAAATCTTCTCTTCCAATGATCGATTGGAACGATTTGGAGAAGAAGGCTTTCGCTCTTAATGCAAAGGCTATGAATGCCTTATTTTGCGCACTAGATAAAAACGAATTTAATCGTGTTTCAACTTGCGAAACTGCTTTTGATATTTGGCACACACTTGAAGTGACCCACGAGGGCACAAGTAGAGTGAAAGAGTCAAAAATCAATCTGTTGCTGCATTCTTTTGAACTTTTCCGAATGAAACCGAGTGAAACCATTGGCGACATGTTTACCCGTTTCACGGATGTCGTCAACGGTCTAAAAGGACTCGGAAAGAGTTTTTCGGATTTTGAGCTTGTTAATAAGATACTAAGATCCCTTCCTAAGAGTTGGGATCCTAAAGTCACCGCCATTCAAGAGGCAAAAGATCTGCGAAATTTCCCTCTTGAAGAACTAATCGGGTCATTAATGACCTACGAAATGACATGCAAAGCTCATGAAGAGCAAGAAGACATCCTTCCAAAAAACAGGAAGGATATGGCACTTAAAACTTCTGAATGCCACTTGAGAGAAAACTCAAGTGATAAGGACTGTGATGATGACTTGGCACTTTTGACAAGAAAGTTTAAAAAGTTCTTCAAAAGAAACAAGTTTAAAAACGATGTGAAAAATAAACTTGAACCTAAGAAGGACCAAGTAATCTGCTATGAATGTAAAAAGCCGGGACATTACAAAAGTGATTGTCCCCAAGTCAAGAAAAGAACAACAAAGAAGAAGGCGCTCCAAGCAACATGGGATGATTCGAGCGCATCTGAGGAAGAAGAATCCAACACCGAGCAAGTTGCTCATTACGCCTTTATGGCTATCGAAGAGGAGGTAACGAATTTATTAGATGCTGATTTATCTTTCGATGAATTATTAAATGCCTTCCATGATTTATTTGATGAATGCAAAGTTATAAATAGAAAATACAAGTTGCTAAAAAAGGTACATGATAATCTTACTTGTGAGTTTGATAAATTAAAAGTCGAACATCATGATAGTTTAAAGTCATGTATCAAATGTCATGATTTAGAAACTATACAAAAAGAAAACTTGCTACTTAAGGACACCTTGAAGAAATTCGAGGTTGGTAGCAAGTCATTAAACATGATCCTTACAAACAAGGGTCATGCTCCCAAAAGAAGTGGGATTGGATTTGTGAGGAGTCCTCACCGAAATCCAACTACCTTTGTAAGAGGTCCCATCTTACACGTTCAACACCAAACCAAGTGCAACTTTTGTTGCAAATCTGGACACAAGACACATTGTTGTCCATTCAAGAAAACAAGACCAAACAAATTAGTTTGGGTTCCTAAAGGAACTATGATAAACTCTATGCAACATGATAGAAAATATAGATCTGTTTATGAGGCACCCAAAAGCAAATGGGTTCCTAAAGATCATCCGTTCCTATAAAAACATTAAAAGTCTAGGCCGGAGCAAGAAATAATGTTCTGCTCCTTAACTCTCAATGATCATAAACCAAGAATCAAAAAGGAACTCGCAACGCTTAAGTAACAAGTGGAAACTATGAAATCACAAATACGATACGATTAGAAACTTATGATATCCAAATTCACATACCCCCCTGATCTTCAAAACCTGTTCATCTACGAATTAATTCTTGTAGAAACTAAGCATGTCATGATCTTAAAAGAGACACCAAACAAACATTCGTATGCACGTTAAAAGATCTATCCTACAAAGAGCTTCTTCCTTAAATAAAAACTCATACGAAATCATGTAACAAACATAAATTGCTCTGAAACTCTCCTCAAGGCAAATTCTCCCAAATCAAATCATCCTAAGTACTCACCTGCTGCAGGCGGTGGCACCTCTCCAGCTGGCGGTTGCACCTCCAGCCATCACGGGTTGCCAGAGGTTGCACCGCTCCAGCCAGAGGTGCAACCGCCAGCAGCTCTGCCCCTTAAAATCACGCTAGGGCCGGCTAAGAAACCGACCCCAACTCACCCCCATTTCCTCTTCTACTCTTCCAAGTCTCCTCCATTCCCACTTCACTCCTCTAAAGCCTTCCAAATACCTCCCATTTCGGAGCAAAACATCAAGAATCAAGAATCCTTCCTTCTCTTGAAGATTTCACAAAGGTACTCTCTAAGAAGCTCTTAAATTCTGTTTTGTTCTTCATTTACTTTAAGCTCATCATCATCCCTTTAAAACAGCAGTAGTAATGGGATCTAGAAGATCCTCAAGGGACAAGGGAAAGAGGAGAGTAGTAGAAGAATTTGATTTCACTCTTTTTGATTCCAAAAACCATGCTGAAAAATTTCTCTCCTTCGAACTAAGAAGCATCAATAAAGGAAAATACGTAGATCTGAATGAACTAAGAGATGTAGAGACTATCCATTGGTTTGCAAACCTTAATCTACTTCCCATTTTGCAGATCAACGAACCCATTTATCCTAGACTAGTTAGATTGTTTTATAACAACATGCAAAAAGATGATGAAGAAAGGATATCAACCTATCTCTTAGGACAACACATTTCAATCACTGATAGATTCATTTGTGATATGATAGGTATTCCCATGAAAAGCATAGGACTTTACTTCAAAGGATCATGGGATGAAAAAACTATTGAAACATCCTACGTTGAAGCCTTAGGAACAATCCTTGCCAATCCTAACGTAGAATCTATTCCTAAAAGTTGTGAACATCTAATGCCCTTTAACACTAAGATACTTCATCATATCATGACTAGTATAATTCTTCCTAAGCAATACCATCATGATGAAGTGAGTCAATTGGAATTAGGAATTATGTACCTAATTATGAAAGAACGTGACATTTGTCTTGGCTATCTGATCCAACAAAACATGTTGGAATTATCTACGAAAGATATGATGCTCCCATATGGTGGAATTATTACTAGAATAATGAAAGCTTACGACATTCAAATACCACCAGAAGAAGAAGTAATGAAATCAGATAGATACAGCATAATAAACAAAAATCTACTTCACCGACTGAGATGTCACTATAGAAACGGTAACTGGGTTAGAATGCCTAGAAGAACTGATCCCCCTCAGCTTGAACCTGAACCAGAGCCGGAAACCCCAGTGTTTAGGAGTACCCACTCTCCTCCGATCTGTCCCTTTGAGGAAACACATCCGGTTGAGCAAACTCACACATCATCCATCGAAGATATCGGGATTCGGATGGACCGATTTGAGCAACGACAAGAACGGCTTGAACTTCGACAAGATCAAATCCTAACCGAGCTACAACAAATCCATCGACAATTTGACTCTTTATTTAGGCACTTTAATCTTCCACCTCATGAATAAGCTTGTATAAACATCTGATGTTTTTGATATGACATGTTGTAAACTCCTTATGTTATTCATGAAGGACTTTGTCTTTATGGTTACCTGATATGCTGTACATATACCCTGATATGGTTATCTTTATCTATGTAAGCATATTTGCAAACATCTCTTGTTGTTTATCTCGTCTTTTTTACTGAAACTAAAAAGGTTTAAAAGCCTATGCCTTGAAAATATGAAGCAACATACCAATGTAAGTTGATAAGTCAGCAGCATGACATTGATATGGTAGCTACTGCTAATATGTTTGCTATCAGGCCATGTATCAAACAAAAATTTGCATCATACGAGCTGATATCTTACCATGTGATGCAATGCTACACTTGCTGAAATAAAAATCCTGCTATGCAATATGATATAATGCTGCACTTAAAATAATTGTGTTACTACATCAAAATTATTCGAATGCTATTACATGCCTTGACAACGCTTGATCAAATAACATGTTGCAAATTATGTGACAAATATTTTTAACCAAATGCATGTAAGAAGTTCATTTTTCAGGTTGTATGCTAAAAATGGGATGTTCCAGTACACTCTTATGAAAACTCTTTGGAAAATGATTTTCCTCCGTCAAGCAAAAACAATAAAAAAAAATATATGTCATGACTTCCTTTATATGCTTGATAATGCTATCATGCTTTTTGTTGATGACAAAGGGGGAGAAAAATATGAATTGATAAACACTATGTCATAGCTAAACTGCCATAATCATATCTATGTCATAGTTGCAAATACTTGAGTGATGCTATAAACAATGTTATGCCATCCTTGCATCACCAAGAGATATGTGAACATGTACTATAGTTTGAGTGATGCTATAAACAATGTTATGCCATCCTTGCATCACCAAGAGATATGTGAACATGTACTATAGTTTGCATCATGTCTTGATTTGATATTATAAAGAAAATGCAAACTTACTAGAAAATCTCAAATGTGAGCATCATGTAAAAAGTCCTTCGTTGCTTTATATGATTACATGATGAATGGTTTTTTTTTTTTGGTAAGTAAAAGTAAAATTCATTATGTGTAAAGTTTCTACAAATAGCTTTATCTATACAAGTCATAGACAAAGGCCAAGTAACTCATAGAGTGCTAATGCGATAGTTATGACTACACATGCTGTAGACTATAACTACCTGTGGGTACATTATTTGGCATCATTCCCAAGATCTTTAGCTAATAGCAAAATTAAATTTGATAAAAATATCTTTTTCTCTTCGGGTGAAGTGCTCGGTTTTGAGTTCATGCTCCATACAGGATCTTGAGTCTCTAATAATCTCTTTCAAGAGCTGAGCATTGTTTGTGTGTTGACATTCAAAGATTCTATTACATCTCTCCTTCCACATCCACCAAATAGCACATCTGAAAATAACCTTTGCCAGTTGTGTAAGAGGCCCTTTTCTTGAGAAACATTGTATAAGGTCGCCTAGTTCTTGGTGCAAGTTTGGTTGCGGCAGTCTATTGAGTTCAAATCGCTGGAGAATCTCCTTCCATATCCATTTTGTATAATCACAAGCAAAATAGAGGTGGTCAACAGTTTCTTCTTGTTGCAAACAACGGGAGCATCGGTTAACATGATAGATACCTCTTCTTTTCATATTGTCTATTGTAGGTAGTTTATTGAGAAGGGCCTGCCATGTACATAAGGAGTGTCTTTGTGATCCCGGTCGATCCCATGTCCAACTGCTTGGGACCCACTTGTTATTTCTTTGCCTAATTTGATTCCATGCGGATGTGGCACTAAATTTACCATTGTCATGAGGCCAAATAAGTATATCTGAAGAGTTGTTCCTGATTCGAATAGCTATGATAGTCGGCCAAAGTGATAACATTTCAGGAGAAATAGGATTAGGGAGACACCAAGTACCGTTAGCGATGAACTCGGAAACCTTCCAGACTTTGGGAGCCCCAAGATCTTTTCGTATTCTGTCGCCATATAATTGAAATATACTCTTCCCATTCACCCAAGGATCGTACCACATATTAGTACTAGTTCCAGAAGAGATTGCATACGAAATGTGTTTGATTAGCCAATTCCTTGCCTTTAAAATTCCTTTCCAAGCTGCAGAGTGGTATGTTCTTGTTGAAATTTCCCATATTGATTCCTTTGAGAGATACTTAGCAAAAACCCAATGTGACCATAAGGAACATTTGTTTTGCAAAAGATCCCACAATTGCTGTACCAAACATGCTTGATTCCAATCTCTAGTATTCCTCAAATTTAGCCCCCCTTCATCTTTCGGTTTGCAAATGCTATCCCAATTTACCATATGCATTGCCTTATCATTTGTGCCATTCCAGAAGAAGTTCATTAATAACCGTTCAATATCTTGGAGAAGTCCAGCAGGCAGAAGAAATGCATTACACCAATATATAGAGTAGGAGTGCAATACCGAACGGATGAGTTCGAGTCGTCCTGCTTTTGATAGAAACCTATTTTTCCAAGAAGAAATTCTATTCTTTATTTTTTGCAAGATAGGTTGACAGTGGGTTTTGTGAATGCCTGTGGATATAAGCGGGAGACCCAAATAAGGAACTGGCAAGCTTCCTTCACTAACCCCCAAAGTTTGTGAAATAAAGACCTTATCCTCAACGTAAGGGCTCATATATACTTTACTTTTCGCATGATTTAACTGAAGTCCAGAAACCATACCAAAGTCATTCATAATAGTAGCCAGGTTCTTTACTGAAGTTGGTTCATTTTGGAGAAAGATAAGTAAGTCATCTGCAAATGTTATATGTGATATATGAACAGAACCAGCACTGGGTACCTTAATGCTGCCATTTAAGACTGCGTGTTCCAACATACAGCTAAGTCCTTCCATCGCAATAGTAAAGAGATACGGAGAGAGTGGATCACCTTGTCGGATGCCATTCGTGCTCCCAAAAAAACCAATAGGTGAGCCATTAAAGAGTATCGAAAACTTTGGAGTTTCTAGGCAAGATTGAATCCAATTAATCCATTGCTGTGGGAAGTTCATATCAAGGAGCATCTTATAGATAAATTTCCTATTAACTGAATCAAAGGCTTTCCTTAGATCAGCTTTAATGCAGATTTTTGTCCCTCTTGCTTTTGAATGCAAATCTTTGACCAAGTCATTAGCAAGCAAAATGTTATGATGTATACTTCTCCCTTTGATGAAAGCAGCTTGATTTGGGCTAATGATCTTGTGTAATACCTTTTGCATTCTATTTGCCAATACTTTGGAGATGATCTTGTATATAAAGTTGCATAATGATATGGGTCGATAGTTCTCTAGTGAATCAGCCCCTGCATTCTTCGGAATTAAAGAAATAAAAGTGCAATTCATCTCTCTAAGAATATGACCTGAAGAGAAAAAATATTGGCAAGCTTTGATCACATCATTTCCAATAATAGACCAAGCAGTTTGGTAAAATTCAGCTGGAAATCCATCTTGACCTGGGCTTTTATGCTTTGGTGACTTAAAGACAACACATACAATTTCGTCATCTGTAATTGGGGCATTGAGGATTGAAATAGCTTCCGAATCAAGTTTTCTAGTCGGCTCCACATGAATGTTATTAGGTTTCCCAGCTTGATTGAGTTAGGAATAAAAAAATTGCTCTGTGTGTGCTTTAACCTCATCTAAATTCTCAATAAGATTATCATCTTTGTCTCTGCATTTGCTGATACGGTTAACAGCCCTTCGAGTAGCAATTGAAGCATAGAAAAATTTAGTATTGGAATCCCCTAGTGTAAGCCAATGCTGTCGAGACTTCTGCTTTGCAAAACTTTCCTCCTGTTTTAAGGCTTGCATGAAGTTATTTCTGGCTTCCGTCTCTTTGTAGATAATATTTTCATCATTTGGCTGAAGTTGCAGCTCATGTTGCAATGACATTAGTTCCTTTCTGCAAAATTGAACTCTGGTGGTAATATTGCCAAAGGTATTTGTATTCCACTCCTTTAGTGCTGCTTTACAGGCTTTGAGCTTTTGACATAAGATGTAAGGGGGAGATCCATGCACATTAACATTCCAAGCAGATCTGATAACATCAAGAAATTGAGGATGAGTACTCCACATGTTAAAGAATCTAAACGGTTTCTTGCCTCTTGGTGTCGCTTTTTCTGCGTGTATATACATTAAAGAATGGTCAGAAAACAAAGGAGCACCATACTCAAGAAGTGAATCTGGGTAAACTGTTAACCATTCATGGTTAATCAAACACCTATCAAGTCGAGCCATTATTTTTCTGTTAGCAGCACCTTGATTACTCCAGGAGAGCCAATTACCCACAGATTTCATATCAAACAATGCTGCAGTGTCAATGTAATCATTAAAACTTTGAAGCTGACTTTCTGAAAGTTGTCTACCCCCCACTTTTTCATTTGTGTACCGAACAGTATTAAAGTCTCCAATAACAATCCAAGGTACATTGAGACAGCCATTTACAATATTAGTCAGGTCAGACCAAAGAGTATTTCTTTCTTGCATACTGTTTGAAGCATATATACTAGTGAAATTGAATTGACGGCCATTCTTTTTATCCTCTACCTTAAGATGAATGAATTGATCAGTAGCAGAAATAAACCAAGCATTAATAGAGTTAGGATTCCATAAGACCCATATTCTACCAAAGGTTTCATTTGAGTCATTGGTAAACAGTTCTGCGTCCGGCCATATTAAATTCTTTTGAGCTTGAACGCGCGATTGTTTAATTTTCGTTTCCACTAGAATAACAATATCACATGCGGCAGACTTGATTATTCTGTTGAGCTCCCGACATTTCTCCGACTTATTAAGTCCGCGAACATTCCAGCATGTTATCTTCATTAGTAATAAACAAATGAAAAGGTAGTAAGGTATTCATCCTACGACTTTGGATGGATTGTACCATCCTTTTTCTTATCCTTCGGTTTTGTATTTTCCTCCCGCACAATATCCTTACCTTTTATGGCTTTATTCCTATATTTATCCACTTCATCTACAGCTTGCAGATTTTTAAACTTTAAAGTACCTTGAATCATGTGGTCTTGATTGGCAGGGTTTGTTGAAGCTCGATAAGATTGTTGCAGCACAATATCCTGGATAGTACTTGTTGGAGCAGCGTGGCTAGAGAGGTTTGTTGGGGCATGAGTTTGTTGAGTCGGAATATCCTTGTTGGCGATGTTTGTTGTGGCCTGAGTTTGTTGAGGAAGAATATCGTTGCTGGCGAGATTTGCTTGGGCCTGAGTTCGTTGAGCTATTGTGGATGGATCCGATGATATTAGAAGAGATGAAGTTCCTGACTTATGTTTCTCCTGTCCACTAGTACCATGGGAAACCTCTGTTGTAGAAGGCTCTGACATTATAGGAAGAGATAAAGTTTTGGAATTGTCCTTCTGTCCGCGGTGCTTTCCTTGCGAGTCGGAATGCTCAATAGTTTTCGCCACCATCGGTGCTACTGCCATTAGAGAAGAATCACTTTGTTGCTGAGGTGCTTGACGTGGTCGATAGACCTTTGTGGTTGGTTGTGGGGTTTGCTGACAAGCTCCATTTGCATGACCAAAAGATAAGCAACGCTGACATCGTTGTGGCTTCCAGGAATATGAGACATGTACCTTCCGAGTGTTCCCGTCAAGATCGCGATAGAAAACTTCATTAGGAAGATCTTCATCGGAAGAAACCAGCACACATGCTCGTGCAAATGCTAATCTCGTCTGAGCTGCTGTTGCTTTGTCGATGTAGAGTGGCTGTCCCAGAGTGCTGCATAACTTTGCAATAAAACGTCGACTCCAAAGATGTAGAGGCAGTCCTTGAAAGGATACCCATAATGGAATAGACTGTAGGCTATCTAACTCCAAACGGACATCAGGAGACCAACGTCGTAAAATCATTGGATGACCGCGGATAGTCCAGAATCCTTCGAGGATTCGTTGCAAATCTTCTTCAGAGTATAGCTTGCAAACAAAGAATCCGTTCTCCAGCATATGAAGATCAAATGACGATATTCCCCATCGAGTTTTGATAAATGAGGATAATGGGAAATAAGATGTTTTGAGACCTACCACATAGCCAACAATCGCCATTGACCATGTCTCAATAAGCTCTGCTGAATCAGCAGTCTCGTATACAGCAATCTTCTTATCAGCCAGAACTTCTGGCGTAATGAATTCCAAGCTTAGATCTGGACTTCCAACCGGAGCCTTGAATAGGCAAGTCCAAGGCCGAGGGTCATTGGAAATTAGAGCAGGCTGCCGCGATCTAGAGCGCGACCTGCTTCGATGCTGCTTCATCGAAGGAGTTTCTCTCTGGAGAGGATATGGTGGAGGAGCAACTTGAGGGATAACGGTAGGGAGTCTTGCCATCGTTTCAACCCTCCCGCCACCGTCGCCAGCCCTAGGGGCCGTCGATGCCATGTTTGATCCCTCTTCTGGTCACCGCTACAGAATCGTCACCATAGGGAAAAGTCACCGCTGCAGAATTTCAGATCGTCGCTACAGTACCGTCGCCCTAGATCTGGTCGCCGCTACAGTACCGTCGAATCAGATCTGGTCACCGCTGCTACAGTACCGTCGAACCAGATCTAGTCGCGCAGCAGTGTCGTCGGCGCTACAGTACGTCGACCTAGATCTGGATCTGGTCGCCGCTGCAGTGTCGCCGCCGCTACAGTACCGTCGCCCTAGATCTGGTCGCCGCTGCAGTATCGTCGCCGCTACAGTACCGTCGACCTAGATCTGGTCGCCGCTGCAGTGTCGTCGCCGCTACAGTACGTCGACCCAGATCTGGTCGCGCTGCAGTGTCGTCGGCGCTACAGTACGTCGACCTAGATCTGGATCTGGTCGCCGCTGCAGTGTCGCCGCCGCTACAGTACCGTCGCCCTAGATCTGGTCGTCGCTGCAGTGTCGTCGGCGCTACAGTATGTCGACCTAGATCTAGATCTGGTCGTGTCGCCCAAGATCTGGTCGCCGCTGCAGTGTCGCCCGCCGCTACAGTAACGTCGACCCAGATCTGGTCGCCCTCCTCACTTTGTAACCATTCATTTGTAACTTTGTAATGAATGGTTACAAACACAATCATACAAACTTGATGATGTATGTCATGCCTTGACATAATTCTTGAAGAGATACATCATGATAGGCATCATGATGGGAGCATTGATAAGTTTAACTGATCTAACTTATCAATACGTCACTTAAATTCTTAGGTCTTGAATTCAAGGTTGACTTATCTCAACTATGGCATATAGATAGGGGGAGTTAAGGATAACTCCTTTATCAATTGATTGTCATCATCAAAAAGGGGGAGATTGTTGAATCTCGGATTTTGATGATGAAGTCAATTGTCATTTGTTATCTAATCTATGTGTTGAGATAAGTGTGCAGGATTAACTACGATGAGAGTAAGACAAGCAGCAGGAGTTGCGCCGGAGTCAAGATCATGATCACGTTGGGAGTTCGAGAGTTCGACGGAAGTTCGGACGGTCGTCGGAGGTTCAGAGAGAACAGATCCGAGAAGTCCAGAAGCTTGCCAAGCGAAGCTCGTCGGAACTCGCCAAGTGGATCGTCGCAAAGTCCAGGAGTATGCCGGATGTCCGCAGAAGGATCACCGAAGGTTATCGGTTGATCGACAGAAGTTGGCCGGAAACTCGCCGGAAGAAGCGATTGACGCATCGGAGCAAAGCTGCAGAAGTTGTCTTAGAGATATTCGTAGTTAGCACGATGATTAAGCATGAAAATGGGAGGTGATCCCATTAGCTTAATCTTGGGGCAATTGGGCCCCTGAAAAGATTCAAAGTGGGTCGAATGGAGTGAACCATTCGGACCCTGATTGCACCAGGAGGTGCAACCGCCCCAGCCAGGAGGTGCAACCGCCCCAGCCAGGAGGTGCAACCGCCAGGGTTGCAAGGCTGGGAGGTGCAACCGCTCCAGCCAAGAGGTTGCACCGCCAGAGCTCAAGTTCCGAGCTCTGCCAGGCGATGCAACCACCGAGCTCAGTCTTCGAGCTCTGGCAGAGTGGTGCATCAGCCTGAGCTCAGTCTCGAGCTTTGCCAGGTGATGCATTCACCAAGCTCAGTCTTCGAGCTCTGGCAGAATGGTGCATCAGCTTGAGCTCAGTTTGGAGCTCTGCCAAGTGATGCAACCACCAAGCTCAAATTTCGAGCTCTGCCAGGTGATGCAACCACCAAGCTCAGTCTTCGAGCTCTGCCAGGTGATGCAACCATCGAGCTCAGTCTTCGAGCTCTGGCAGAGAGAAGCAATCGGCAGAGCTCAGTCTTCGAGCTCTGCCAGGCGGTGCCACCTCTCCAGTCGAGAGGTGCAACCACCTGATCCCAGAATTCTGGGATTTGATCGATTTATTTTGAATTGGGTTGGGGGCCTATAAATACCCCACCCATTCAGCACTGAAAAGATACAGACCAATACCGAAATCTTGATCTTTTCTGTGATTCTAAGAGCTCAAAAGTGTTGTAAAGCCTTTAAGTCTCCTCCTTCTGTTCTTCAAGTTTTCAATTGTAAAGAGAGGAGAGAAAGGTCTGTAAAGGTTGTCTCCTAAGCCTGTCAAAAGGAGAAGAAATTGTAAGAGGGAAGTTTGGCCTTCGCCCATTGAAGGAAGGCACTTAGTTGACGTCGGCAACCTCATCGGTGGAGGAAGCCAAAAGTGGAGTAGGTCAAGGCTGACCGAACCACTCTAAATCTCTGGTTTGCGTTTAATTTCGAGTACTTTATCATTACTGCAAACCTCCCTCATCACTACTGCTCTCTGCGCTTTCACGAACAAGTTCTAAGAGCTGTTCTTCCAAATCTGCATTCAGACGTAACTTCATATTTTCATACATTACAGCTTACGTTTACGTTTGATTCTGCAAAACTGTTTTCCGCGCTTTTACGAACGAGCTTCCTTGCAGTTTACGCTTACATTTTAATCCTATTAATAACAGCAATCTGTCCTCTACGATTTTAAGAACGAGTTTCAACATTTAGACGTAAAACTGCATTCAGACGTAAATCGGCTTTCCTCGCTCAATCATCAGATTTCAGTTCACGTTTACGTCTTGATTTCAACTGCATACTGCCTTCTGTGAGTATACAAACAAGTTTCAAAGTTTAGACGTAAATCTGCGTCTAGACGTAAAACTGCGTTTAGACGTAAATCTGCGTTTAGACGTAAAACTGCGTTTGGACGTAAATCTACGTTTAGACGTAAAACTGCGTTTAAACGTAAAACTGCGTTTAGACGTAAAACTGCGTTTAGACGTAAAACTGCGTTTAGACGTAAATCTGCGTTTAGACGTAAATCTGCATTTAGACGTAAATCTGAGTTTAAACGCAAAACTGCGCTTAGACGCAAAACTGCGCTTAAACGCAATCTGCACTTAGACGCAAACTGCACTTAGATACAAACTGAGAATTTGCTTTTGCATCACAATAGTTTTTGAACGAACGCAGCTTTTGGTTTTTAAATTATTATAAGATTTCCGCTGCACTAATTCACCCCCCCCCTCTTAGTGCTCTCGATCCTAACAATTGGTATCAGAGCAAGGTTAACTCTCTAAAGGATTAAAACCCAAGAGAGATGGCATACGCCGGAAACCAAGAGGGGCATTCGATTACACGTCCACCCATGTTCAGTGGAACAGACTACACTTACTGGAAGACCCGAATGAGGATCTTTCTTATTTCTATGGATTTTGAACTATGGAACCTTGTTGAAAATGGATTTTCAAAATCTTCTCTTCCAATGATCGATTGGAACGATTTGGAGAAGAAGGCTTTCGCTCTTAATGCAAAGGCTATGAATGCCTTATTTTGCGCACTAGATAAAAACGAATTTAATCGTGTTTCAACTTGCGAAACTGCTTTTGATATTTGGCACACACTTGAAGTGACCCACGAGGGCACAAGTAGAGTGAAAGAGTCAAAAATCAATCTGTTGCTGCATTCTTTTGAACTTTTCCGAATGAAACCGAGTGAAACCATTGGCGACATGTTTACCCGTTTCACGGATGTCGTCAACGGTCTAAAAGGACTCGGAAAGAGTTTTTCGGATTTTGAGCTTGTTAATAAGATACTAAGATCCCTTCCTAAGAGTTGGGATCCTAAAGTCACCGCCATTCAAGAGGCAAAAGATCTGCGAAATTTCCCTCTTGAAGAACTAATCGGGTCATTAATGACCTACGAAATGACATGCAAAGCTCATGAAGAGCAAGAAGACATCCTTCCAAAAAACAGGAAGGATATGGCACTTAAAACTTCTGAATGCCACTTGAGAGAAAACTCAAGTGATAAGGACTGTGATGATGACTTGGCACTTTTGACAAGAAAGTTTAAAAAGTTCTTCAAAAGAAACAAGTTTAAAAACGATATGAAAAATAAACTTGAACCTAAGAAGGACCAAGTAATCTGCTATGAATGTAAAAAGCCGGGACATTACAAAAGTGATTGTCCCCAAGTCAAGAAAAGAACAACAAAGAAGAAGGCGCTCCAAGCAACATGGGATGATTCGAGCGCATCTGAGGAAGAAGAATCCAACACCGAGCAAGTTGCTCATTACGCCTTTATGGCTATCGAAGAGGAGGTAACGAATTTATTAGATGCTGATTTATCTTTCGATGAATTATTAAATGCCTTCCATGATTTATTTGATGAATGCAAAGTTATAAATAGAAAATACAAGTTGCTAAAAAAGGTACATGATAATCTTACTTGTGAGTTTGATAAATTAAAAGTCGAACATCATGATAGTTTAAAGTCATGTATCAAATGTCATGATTTAGAAACTATACAAAAAGAAAACTTGCTACTTAAGGACACCTTGAAGAAATTCGAGGTTGGTAGCAAGTCATTAAACATGATCCTTACAAACAAGGGTCATGCTCCCAAAAGAAGTGGGATTGGATTTGTGAGGAGTCCTCACCGAAATCCAACTACCTTTGTAAGAGGTCCCATCTTACACGTTCAACACCAAACCAAGTGCAACTTTTGTTGCAAATCTGGACACAAGACACATTGTTGTCCATTCAAGAAAACAAGACCAAACAAATTAGTTTGGGTTCCTAAAGGAACTATGATAAACTCTATGCAACATGATAGAAAATATAGATCTGTTTATGAGGCACCCAAAAGCAAATGGGTTCCTAAAGATCATCCGTTCCTATAAAAACATTAAAAGTCTAGGCCGGAGCAAGAAATAATGTTCTGCTCCTTAACTCTCAATGATCATAAACCAAGAATCAAAAAGGAACTCGCAACGCTTAAGTAACAAGTGGAAACTATGAAATCACAAATACGATACGATTAGAAACTTATGATATCCAAATTCACATACCCCCCTGATCTTCAAAACCTGTTCATCTACGAATTAATTCTTGTAGAAACTAAGCATGTCATGATCTTAAAAGAGACACCAAACAAACATTCGTATGCACGTTAAAAGATCTATCCTACAAAGAGCTTCTTCCTTAAATAAAAACTCATACGAAATCATGTAACAAACATAAATTGCTCTGAAACTCTCCTCAAGGCAAATTCTCCCAAATCAAATCATCCTAAGTACTCACCTGCTGCAGGCGGTGGCACCTCTCCAGCTGGCGGTTGCACCTCCAGCCATCACGGGTTGCCAGAGGTTGCACCGCTCCAGCCAGAGGTGCAACCGCCAGCAGCTCTGCCCCTTAAAATCACGCTAGGGCCGGCTAAGAAACCGACCCCAACTCACCCCCATTTCCTCTTCTACTCTTCCAAGTCTCCTCCATTCCCACTTCACTCCTCTAAAGCCTTCCAAATACCTCCCATTTCGGAGCAAAACATCAAGAATCAAGAATCCTTCCTTCTCTTGAAGATTTCACAAAGGTACTCTCTAAGAAGCTCTTAAATTCTATTTTGTTCTTCATTTACTTTAAGCTCATCATCATCCCTTTAAAACAGCAGTAGTAATGGGATCTAGAAGATCCTCAAGGGACAAGGGAAAGAGGAGAGTAGTAGAAGAATTTGATTTCACTCTTTTTGATTCCAAAAACCATGCTGAAAAATTTCTCTCCTTCGAACTAAGAAGCATCAATAAAGGAAAATACGTAGATCTGAATGAACTAAGAGATGTAGAGACTATCCATTGGTTTGCAAACCTTAATCTACTTCCCATTTTGCAGATCAACGAACCCATTTATCCTAGACTAGTTAGATTGTTTTATAACAACATGCAAAAAGATGATGAAGAAAGGATATCAACCTATCTCTTAGGACAACACATTTCAATCACTGATAGATTCATTTGTGATATGATAGGTATTCCCATGAAAAGCATAGGACTTTACTTCAAAGGATCATGGGATGAAAAAACTATTGAAACATCCTACGTTGAAGCCTTAGGAACAATCCTTGCCAATCCTAACGTAGAATCTATTCCTAAAAGTTGTGAACATCTAATGCCCTTTAACACTAAGATACTTCATCATATCATGACTAGTATAATTCTTCCTAAGCAATACCATCATGATGAAGTGAGTCAATTGGAATTAGGAATTATGTACCTAATTATGAAAGAACGTGACATTTGTCTTGGCTATCTGATCCAACAAAACATGTTGGAATTATCTACGAAAGATATGATGCTCCCATATGGTGGAATTATTACTAGAATAATGAAAGCTTACGACATTCAAATACCACCAGAAGAAGAAGTAATGAAATCAGATAGATACAGCATAATAAACAAAAATCTACTTCACCGACTGAGATGTCACTATAGAAACGGTAACTGGGTTAGAATGCCTAGAAGAACTGATCCCCCTCAGCTTGAACCTGAACCAGAGCCGGAAACCCCAGTGTTTAGGAGTACCCACTCTCCTCCGATCTGTCCCTTTGAGGAAACACATCCGGTTGAGCAAACTCACACATCATCCATCGAAGATATCGGGATTCGGATGGACCGATTTGAGCAACGACAAGAACGGCTTGAACTTCGATAAGATCAAATCCTAACCGAGCTACAACAAATCCATCGACAATTTGACTCTTTATTTAGGCACTTTAATCTTCCACCTCATGAATAAGCTTGTATAAACATCTGATGTTTTTGATATGACATGTTGTAAACTCCTTATGTTATTCATGAAGGACTTTGTCTTTATGGTTACCTGATATGCTGTACATATACCCTGATATGGTTATCTTTATCTATGTAAGCATATTTGCAAACATCTCTTGTTGTTTATCTCGTCTTTTTTACTGAAACTAAAAAGGTTTAAAAGCCTATGCCTTGAAAATATGAAGCAACATACCAATGTAAGTTGATAAGTCAGCAGCATGACATTGATATGGTAGCTACTGCTAATATGTTTGCTATCAGGCCATGTATCAAACAAAAATTTGCATCATACGAGCTGATATCTTACCATGTGATGCAATGCTACACTTGCTGAAATAAAAATCCTGCTATGCAATATGATATAATGCTGCACTTAAAATAATTGTGTTACTACATCAAAATTATTCGAATGCTATTACATGCCTTGACAACGCTTGATCAAATAACATGTTGCAAATTATGTGACAAATATTTTTAACCAAATGCATGTAAGAAGTTCATTTTTCAGGTTGTATGCTAAAAATGGGATGTTCCAGTACACTCTTATGAAAACTCTTTGGAAAATGATTTTCCTCCGTCAAGCAAAAACAATAAAAAAAAATATATGTCATGACTTCCTTTATATGCTTGATAATGCTATCATGCTTTTTGTTATTGACAAAGGGGGAGAAAAATATGAATTGATAAACACTATGTCATAGCTAAACTGCCATAATCATATCTATGTCATAGTTGCAAATACTTGAGTGATGCTATAAACAATGTTATGCCATCCTTGCATCACCAAGAGATATGTGAACATGTACTATAGTTTGAGTGATGCTATAAACAATGTTATGCCATCCTTGCATCACCAAGAGATATGTGAACATGTACTATAGTTTGCATCATGTCTTGATTTGATATTATAAAGAAAATGCAAACTTACTAGAAAATCTCAAATGTGAGCATCATGTAAAAAGTCCTTCGTTGCTTTATATGATTACATGATGAATGGTTACAAACACAATCATACAAACTTGATGATGTATGTCATGCCTTGACATAATTCTTGAAGAGATACATCATGATAGGCATCATGATGGGAGCATTGATAAGTTTAACTGATCTAACTTATCAATACGTCACTTGAATTCTTAGGTCTTGAATTCAAGGTTGACTTATCTCAACTATGGCATATAGATAGGGGGAGTTAAGGATAACTCCTTTATCAATTGATTGTCATCATCAAAAAGGGGGAGATTGTTGAATCTCGGATTTTGATGATGAAGTCAATTGTCATTTGTTATCTAATCTATGTGTTGAGATAAGTGTGCAGGATTAACTACGATGAGAGTAAGACAAGCAGCAGGAGTTGCGCCGGAGTCAAGATCATGATCACGTTGGGAGTTCGAGAGTTCGACGGAAGTTCGGACGGTCGTCGGAGGTTCAGAGAGAACAGATCCGAGAAGTCCAGAAGCTTGCCAAGCGAAGCTCGTCGGAACTCGCCAAGTGGATCGTCGCAAAGTCCAGGAGTATGCCGGATGTCCGCAGAAGGATCACCGAAGGTTATCGGTTGATCGACGGAAGTTGGCCGGAAACTCGCCGGAAGAAGCGATTGACGCATCGGAGCAAAGCTGCAGAAGTTGTCTTAGAGATATTCGTAGTTAGCACGATGATTAAGCATGAAAATGGGAGGTGATCCCATTAGCTTAATCTTGGGGCAATTGGGCCCCTGAAAAGATTCAAAGTGGGTCGAATGGAGTGAACCATTCGGACCCTGATTGCACCAGGAGGTGCAACCGCCCCAGCCAGGAGGTGCAACCGCCTGGGCTGTGGGGTTGAGAGGTGCAACCGCCCCAGCCAGGAGGTGCAACCGCCTGGGCTGTGGGGTTGGGAGGTGCAACCGCCCCAGCCAGGAGGTGCAACCGCCAGGGTTGCAAGGCTGGGAGGTGCAACCGCTCCAGCCAAGATGTTGCACCGCCAGAGCTCAAGTTCCGAGCTCTGCCAGGCGATGCAACCACCGAGCTCAGTCTTCGAGCTCTGGCAGAGTGGTGCATCAGCCTGAGCTCAGTCTCGAGCTTTGCCAGGTGATGCATTCACCAAGCTCAGTCTTCGAGCTCTGGCAGAATGGTGCATCAGCTTGAGCTCAGTTTGGAGCTCTGCCAAGTGATGCAACCACCAAGCTCAAATTTCGAGCTCTGCCAGGTGATGCAACCACCAAGCTCAGTCTTCGAGCTCTGCCAGGTGATGCAACCATCGAGCTCAGTCTTCGAGCTCTGGCAGAGAGAAGCAATCGGCAGAGCTCAGTCTTCGAGCTCTGCCAGGCGGTGCCACCTCTCCAGTCGAGAGGTGCAACCGCCTGATCCCAGAATTCTGGGATTTGATCGATTTGATCGTTTTGAGCTCGAATTTTGAATTGGGTTGGGGGCCTATAAATACCCCACCCATTCAGCACTGAAAAGATACAGACCAATACCGAAATCTTGATCTTTTCTGTGATTCTAAGAGCTCAAAAGTGTTGTAAAGCCTTTAAGTCTCCTCCTTCTGTTCTTCAAGTTTTCAATTGTAAAGAGAGGAGAGAAAGGTCTGTAAAGGTTGTCTCCTAAGCCTGTCAAAAGGAGAAGAAATTGTAAGAGGGAAGTTTGGCCTTCGCCCATTGAAGGAAGGCACCTAGTTGACGTCGGCAACCTCATCGGTGGAGGAAGCCAAAAGTGGAGTAGGTCAAGGCTGACCGAACCACTCTAAATCTCTGGTTTGCGTTTAATTTCGAGTACTTTATCATTACTGCAAACCTCCCTCATCACTACTGCTCTCTGCGCTTTCACGAACAAGTTCTAAGAGCTGTTCTTCCAAATCTGCATTCAGACGTAACTTCATATTTTCATACATTACAGCTTACGTTTACGTTTGATTCTGCAAAACTGTTTTCCGCGCTTTTACGAACGAGCTTCCTTGCAGTTTACGCTTACATTTTAATCCTATTAATAACTGCAATCTGTCCTCTACGATTTTAAGAACGAGTTTCAACATTTAGACGTAAAACTGCATTCAGACGTAAATCGGCTTTCCTCGCTCAATCATCAGATTTCAGTTCACGTTTACGTCTTGATTTCAACTGCATACTGCCTTCTGTGAGTATACAAACAAGTTTCAAAGTTTAGACGTAAATCTGCGTCTAGACGTAAAACTGCGTTTAGACGTAAATCTGCGTTTAGACGTAAAACTGCGTTTGGACGTAAATCTACGTTTAGACGTAAAACTGCGTTTAAACGTAAAACTGCGTTTAGACGTAAAACTGCGTTTAGACGTAAAACTGCGTTTAGACGTAAATCTGCGTTTAGACGTAAATCTGCATTTAGACGTAAATCTGAGTTTAAACGCAAAACTGCGCTTAGACGCAAAACTGCGCTTAAACGCAATCTGCACTTAGACGCAAACTGCACTTAGATACAAACTGAGAATTTGCTTTTGCATCACAATAGTTTTTGAACGAACGCAGCTTTTGGTTTTTAAATTATTATAAGATTTCCGCTGCACTAATTCACCCCCCCCCTCTTAGTGCTCTCGATCCTAACATGAAGAAGCTCGGATGGTCCTGGCCGAGGTCCATGAGGGGATTTGCGGAGAGCATGTTGCTGGACGGACCTTGGCTTACAAAATCCTTCGCCAAGGATACTATTGGCCCACCATGTCCTGAGATGCAAGATCTTACATACAACGGTGCGACCCGTGCTAGAGGCACGCCCGAACGCCCCGGCAGCCTGCTGTTCCGCTCGCCCCCATTGACTGTGTGTGGCCATTCGCACAATGGGGATTGGACCTCCTCGTCCCTTTCCCACCAGCCTCGGGACAATGGAGATACATCATCGTGGGAGTAGATTACTTTACCAAGTGGGTTGAGGCCGAGCCACTAGCAACGATCACAGAACAACAAGTGGAGAAGTTCATCTAGAAAAATATCTTGACTCGATTCGGCTTGCCCAGAACCAACATCACGGACAACGGATCCCAGTTCGCCAGCATGAGGTTCCGAGAGTTCTGCGCGAACTACAGGATTCAACTGAAGTTCAGCTCGGTAGCCCACCCCCAGGCGAACGGACTAGCGGAGGTAACCAATCGATCCATCCTGGACGGGCTCAAGAGAAGAGTGTCTACGGCCCGATCGGCCTGGGTGGACGAGCTCCCTAGCATCTTGTGATCCCTGCGGACGACCCCCAAAACCACGATTGGAGAATCCCCCTACAGCCTCGCGTTCGGAACCGAGGCCGTGTTGCCACCTGAAGTGGTCTTCCCCATAGTCCAGATGGAAAACTACGACGAGAGGATGGTGAACCAAGGATTACAAGCCTGTCTCGACTTGCTCGAGGAGCGACGTGCAGACGCACACTTGAAAGCCCTCTCCTACAAAAGGGCCATCGCTAGAATCTACAATTGGAAGGTACGACCCCGACCAATTAAATTAGGCGACCTGGTACTACGCAAGGCCGAAGTCAGTGATCTGACCCGAGTGTGCGGTAAGCTTGCCCCTAGTTGGGAAGGGTCTTATCGGGTTATCGACGTCGTTAGGGTCGGCACGTATCGGCTTGCAACCATGCAAGGCCACCCTCTGCCGAGGACATGGAACATGCAAAATCTTAAAAAGTTTTTTGTATAATAGGAAGCAAAATAGACAAGACAGAAGTATGAGCAAAATTTTCCATTTCAAATAAAATCAGGTTACAAAGACCAGACAAGTTACAGCGTTGACCGACCCTTAAGTTATTACAATTTTCTACCCTATCTCTCGTGGGCCTCGACGCTATCATCAAATGGGACTTCATCCGGCATGTCAACATTCTTGTCCTCGGGGAGAGAGGCGAAGGGGTTTTCCTCGATCTCTAGACCAGGGTGGCGCGCTTTGAATCGGGCCAGGGCAATCCGGTACCCATATTCATAGGTAACCTGCCTCGACTGGACCAGGCCGAGTTGGAAGCCCGAGGACTGTTTGTAGTCCTCGATCAACTTCTTGTCTTTCTCCGGCCGCTGATTCATCTCGACGACCAAGGCCTCGGAGGCCCCCTTCGCCTCGACAAGTGCCCCCTCTAGCTTTTGAGTAAGGGCGACTGCATCATTCCGGGCTAGGCGCGCCTCGGTCCGAGTCACCCTCAGGAGCGTCTGGAGCTCTTTATTCTGCTCCTCGGCCGCCCGTACCTCGGATTTAAGGCACGTAACCTTCGCCTCCAGACCCAAGGCACGCTCCTCGGCCACCACTGCCTCGGATTTGAGATGAATCACCTCCGCCTCCAGATCCGAGGCACGCTGCTCGGCCACTACGGACCTCCTTGATCTGCCGACGCAGCTCCGCGTTGCAGTCACTCAAAACGCCGAGGGCCTGACCCGCCTCGCGCATGCGGTCCATCAATGCCATGGCGTAATGATGGCCCTGCAGGGAAGAGGAGTCAGGACAGGTACCATTCGAGCATAAATAGGGAGCCGATGGCGAGGCACTTACCCATAGCAGTGACTTTGCGGACTTGCCAAGTAAAACATCTGAGGGCATAAGGTACAATTCCCGAGCCATGTCGGGATGGAGCACACCTCGGGCGAACGAGGCCGCAACCTCCCCGTCAGCCCATATCCGATCCTTGCGGGTCAAGCCAACCCACCGGGCGACCAACGGGTCGGAGGGTTGGCCTTCCGGGAGTTCACCCATCACCCGAGCTTGGTAAGGCTCGCCCTGCGCTCCCACTGGGAGGCGACACAGGTCACGGATAGAAGGCTCCCAAGGCGCCTTCCCCACCTCCCTGCTCGGGCCGGCCTCGCCCTGACCGAGGTCCCATCTTCGATCGTGCCCGGCGGGTACGGTTACGCCTCCCTCCGGTTGAGTCACCGACGCGTCCGATTTCTTCTGGACCCCGGTCTTCGCCTTCTTCCGAGGCTGACCAGTCTCAAGTTCTACTGGGGCCTCTTTCGAGCTGACCCTCGGTTGGGACGGTTGATGTGGTGACGCGGCCGATGAAGAACGCCCCCCATGCATAGCAACCAGATTCACCATCTCTACATAAAAACACCGACATTGGTCAGAACACCAAAAACAATCTTTTAGAAAACCCTAACACTACCCACTAGGGCATACCTCGAGGCGCCGGGCTAAGACCCGCCTCGACTAGCCACCCCTCGGTCATCTTCTAGATGACTCGAGAGGCTAGGAGAATCTCCTTAAGTCGTCGGAGGTCACGGCGCTCCTCGTCGTTCAAGGTCGGAGCGGTGTTGTCAATCACGTGCGCCGCCCACCGGAGTCCGAAGCTCCAGCCCTCCGAGTGGCAAACATAAAAGAAGTGCCCCTTCCATCCCTTGTTACTGGAAGGAGCCCCGCTAATCCGGAAGCCTGGCCGGGCAGACAAGTAGTAACCCCCCGAACCCTTGGAAAGACAAAAACAAGAGAGGAAAAGGGATCGGGTCGAGGTAATATTGGCATAGTGGCACTCCCCTAGGAAGGCCACAAGATAGCGCCAAGAGTTTGGCGCCATCTGGGATGGGGAAATACGCCACCACGAGATACAAGAGTTGATGATAGGGTGCAAGGGGAAGCGTAACCCGGCCTCAAGGGCGTCCAGGGTTAGGGCGAAACCCTTTGGGATGGGGTCGTACGCCCGTTGCCCTAGCTCAGGGGCAATAAGAACGAATTCCTCCGGGATATCGTAACGTCCCCGGAGGTAGCCAAGCGATGACTCGCTCACAGTGGAGTCGAGGTCGTGCGGCCACATTAGGGCTTCGAGAGCCCGAGCCGCTTTCTCGTCAGACGATGAGCTGGGGCTCGGTGGCAATGTTTTCTCTCCGACATTACTTGAGGTAGAAGGTGAAGAAGGCAATGGCGAAGAAGAAGGGGAAGCCATCCTTACCGACCTTGGGAAGGAGAAGCAGGACAGCCAATTTAAACGAAGCAATATGGTCCGAAGAAGCAACTAAGAGAATGCAGGTAAGGAGACGTGCAGGAAGCCGACTGCACGCTATTTATAGGCAAAATCCCACCAAAAACAACCCTTCCTCTCCTGAAGCACGTTACGTCAGGCAGACCAAACGTCACTTCGCCATAAATATGGCTTGACATTGCAGCCAACGGGCACGCGGTGCAGATGCTGAAGCGCTGGTCTTCTCGTTCTCAAAAACCGACGACCCCCTAAAGTGACTGTCCCTTAGACTCCTACACGGGTAGGAAAGGACCTGCCCACTCGCATCCACGCATCACTACCTTGTTGGTCCTAGCTAAGTAGCTTCTCGACTACGTGTTGCCCAAGACCACAACCTCTGCGCGGCCTACCCGCCTGAGTCGTGCTCCTTGGCTGCATGTTGCCCGAGACCACAACCTCTGCTTAGCCTACCCGACTGAGTCGTGCTCCTCGACTGCATGTTGCCCGAGACCACAACCTCTGTGCAGCCTGCCCGCTTGCTCCTCGGCTGCATGTTGGCAGAGACGACAACCTCTGCGTGGCCTACCCGCCTGAGTTGTGCTCCTCGGCTGCATGTTGCCCGAGACCACAACCTCTGCTCGGCCTGCCCGATTGAGTCATGCTCCTCGGCTGCGTGTTGCCCAAGACCACAACCTCTGCTTGGCCTACCCACCTGAGTCATGCTCCTCGGCTGCATGTTGCCCGAGACCACAACCTCTACTCGGCCTACCCGATTGAGTCATGCTCCTCGGCTGCATGTTGCCCGAGACCACAACCTCTGCGTGGCTTGCCCGCCTGACTCGTGCTCCTCGGATGCATGTTGCTCGAGACCACAACCTCTGCTCGGCCTACCCGATTGAGTCGTGCTCCTCGACTGCATGTTGCCCAAGACCACAACCTCTGTGCGGCCTACCCGCCTGAGTTGTGCTACTCAACTGCGTGTTGCCCGAGACCACAACCTTTGCTCGGCCTACCCGCCTGAGTCGTGCTCCTCGGCTGAATACTGCCCAAGACCACCGCTGCACGCCCAACCCTCCTTAGATACTAAACTCCACGATTCCCACACCCTTGGCAACGGACCGGCAACCGCCCGGCAGGGATAGTTTCTTAAAGCTGAAGCCATGCCTCGGACCCCTCTTTACAACAACCGATGCATAGCTTCCTTCAGAGGGGGAATATGATGAGGGTAATAATGGCGATAAGACTCGGGTTGACGTCAGCTGCCCTAGATGATGCCTCGCGCCTCTATTAACCTGACAACACCTGGTCAACATGGATCGGAACGTCGACTGACGCACATTAACATCCTGCTCAGGCTCGGTCCTTCACGCCATGCCAACATCGGTGTCAGACGTTACCAGGAGTAAGATCCTACTCCCTGCAAGCGGGCACATCAAGCAACGGTAACCTTTACTATAAAAACCCTCGCGCTCCGAGGAAAAGGGGGAGAGACAACAAAAAAACCCCTTGCGACTATTCACTAACTTGATCGTCGGAGGGGTCGGGCCGAGCTCTTCCGACCCGACCTGTGGGCAGGTATGAAGGCGGAGCGCCTCTCTCGGACGCCAGAAGGGGAGCCCTGTCCCGGAAAAGACGGCGGACCCGTCCCCGATCACGCCTAGCGAAGTCAGCCACCCTAGCGGTCTCCCGGGTTCCCCAGGAAGATCCCTGCCCATTCGGACCCGAACCAAGCCGCGTTGGCCCCGAGGCCATGGCTTAAAGGTGTTGACACAAACACTGCTACAGCGGCAGCGTCTAGGGCTGTGAATAAGGTCGATCCGACTACTGCGGCGGTAGGTTTGCCAGTGCTCACAAGATCTCTATCACTGTAGAGCTCCAATGCGGGCATGGTGGGAGTAGTCCCCGGTGCCCAGATTTTTCTCGGTGTCAGCAGCCCCTCTCCAAGCTGCAAACTGGTTGGTTCTCTTTGTTGCCTTGCTCTGTGATAATGTGAAAGATCTTCCCTTTTCGGCTCTGGAATCGCTGATAGGTGTTTGGGGATTTGCCCCTGCGTAGAGCTCCCCATGGCAAGAAGGCACTCGCTTCGGTGTTTCTTGGAGATTAAAAATGGAGCATGCACCATAGATCTTGAGCATGTTGGAAAGAATAGAAGATGAAGAATTATTGAAGAAGTTTTATTGAAGAAGCTTTATTAATGAAGCTTGAATGCATTAAAATGTCTTTCTCCTATTTATATAGATTAGGAGGAAGGATTTTCCTAGAGAGATTTCCTCATATAGTTGGAGAAATCTTATCTATTATCATGCCCCTGCAAGATGGTGCTCCTGTCAAGGATACCAATGCAAAGCAAATAGTTTACAAGCGAGAGGCTTTGTGAGTAGGGCAAGAGCATATCGTTGCTGTTGCTGTTGTTGTGGCTGCGACGGCGATGGCGACGATGACGGCAACGACTGTAGTAGAGGAGAAAGCTACAACAATGGAGAAAGCTATAACAATGCTGTAGCAGAGGAAGAAACCGCAGCAGAGGAGGAAGTTGTAACGATGTTGCAGTGATGCTACAATAGAGGAGGAAGCTACAACGATGTTGCAGTGATGCTATAGTAGAGGAAGAAGCTGTAGTGATGTTACAGTAGAGGAGAAAGCTACAGTAGAGGTACAGTAGAGGAGGTAGCATGGAGGAAAAGAGGGAAGGAACGGGCAGGGGTTGGAGAGGGATCCACTACCGAGGGTGAGTAGCCGATCGGACCAAAACAGGCCTCATTGTTGTGGGTGCACCAGATGGCGACACTGGGTGTGGTCACTGTAGCGGCTGGGGTAGCAGCGAAGGCATCACGTATCGTACAACAAACGGAGAAGGAAGTCCGACGGGGAAGTGAGTCTGGTGGGAAAGAGTTCCCCCCTTCTCTGCTCTGTAGAGACAAGGGATGTGGTGAATGGCAAGCTTCAATGGCCGTGAAGCATCGCAAGCTTTATTGAAGAAGCTTATTGAAGAAATTTACATTCCTCTCCTATTTATACATATTAGGAGGGAGGATTTTCCTCAACAGAATAGAAGGTTTCCCTCAACAGAGTAGAAAGATTTCCTTATATAATTAAGAAAATCTTATCTGCTATCAGGGCATTAATGGATTTCCATCATCTACGTGGACATTCATATTCACATCCAATGAAGTGGAAAAATTCTCTGTGAATCTTCAGCTTTAATTATATGTTATGTTGTTAAAGTTTTGAGCACTAGGTGTCTAGCATGGAAAAGTAAAGTAAATCACCACATGTTTTAGGACAAGGATTTGTTTTTCTCTCTGTCTGCTGTGCCCATTGGCAGATAAAGAAAAAGTCTTCATGTACATCCTGTTAAACATCAAAGTGAGCACACAGATGCTCTTTCCAACGGCATCTTAAGACTTTTAAGTTTACAGAAACTTGGTACATGCATATCCTGTACAGGATATGAATCTTTTGGAATTCCGCCACACAACAAAATCCATTCTGTTCCTCATATGTTGCTAATAGATATATTTCTACTTGTCTTTTTGGTGGGATAGATTAACTAGTATATATTAGTACCACTCCGTTTGATTTTTAGTTGTACCAGTTCCGCATTGCTGCATAAAAGCATTGAAAAATCACAAATTACTGGAGCCCAGAATCAGTGTTTCATATAGGAATTCTTTTATTGCTTTAGTTTCTGATACCTAAATGAATTTCCTGTCCGTGCTGCTAGGAAGATCTCATTATCTTGAGCTGCATGTGAACAATGCAAACACGGTTGATTGTATCTAATTAAAATATCCTTGTGATTTAAACTTTGCTTATATACTAAATGGTAAAAGTGCTGGTTTTTCACCATCTAATTTCATAGATGTGTCATGTCCTCAATTTAGAACAATTGTAGTAGCTGCACTGACAATTCAATGTTTTGTTCTTAAATAACAGCTCATTTTCAATTCAAAGTTCTCTCTTTAGTCTTCTGCTGCATTAATAAGTTGATCAATGTTACATGAAACAGTGAAACTTATATTCAATAGGCTGACTGAAACTTTTTCCTTGTTTTTTGTTGTTGAGATAAGCTAGCTGTTGCCTACATTTTTTTGCCACTTAAAAAGACTGGATAGCATTTTGTTAGTAATGTTGTCCGCATGTTGTTAGTGTCTTTCCAAGTGTTTATCCTTTTCCTATTCATCTATCTTCCCTCTACATAATTACCATGTTATCTTATTTTTATCTGTCATGATGGCTCTTGTTCTCACTGGGCTAATTTATTGATCAGGTTGGCAGGCAAGGCACCATATGCTTCAGTGAAACCACCAGATGACATAGAAATGACTTACGAGCAAATGCTTGGTTACAACTGTCACTGAGCTTCGACTTTGATAACTTCAACTTACTAAGATTAATAGCTATGACCTTCCCGTATTTCATGAACATTATGCTAAGTAATTCTCATGTCAACAGACTAATGCTTACGAAATGTAATGGATGGACTATACTGTTTCCTAGATAAAAGGCATTCAGCTTTACGTATACTACTATTGTTGAGCCTTTAAGGATATGGACTCGAGACCTTTGAGGAATAATTATTTACCATTCCAGGAGAATCTTTGAACTGGGCCTACGGAAAATATAATAGTTCTGGATATAGCTGCAAACATGTTCTTGAACAAGCTATCTTATGATCTGGGCATTTAGACAAGTTGGAACAGCAGGACTGCTACAGATGGAAAACAGGAAAAAGAAGCTTCAAGTGCTAATAATTAGGATCAGACCAGATGGGTTCAGTTCAAGAAATGTCACAAATGTGTCATTGAAATCACTATATAATCTACCACCTGAACAATGAACCATGGAAGTAAGTGTGTCATATATCAATCAGCTGCTTGAAGATGAGTGTCAAAACATTCAATACACATGAAAGTAGATAACTTATAATGAACTCTATAGAAATTGTAGGACCTCAACACACTCAATATGTTATGAAAACACAACTGACCGAAAAAAAAAAAAAAAAAAAAATCAACTACCAAAAATCCACCGAAAATTCTTATTTGCATTCTAACTTTGTACCAGACTCCATATGGGTAAACACCAACCAGGATGAAGCCTTCATGGATGAGCAACACTTAGGTAAAACTTGCTACCTGGCCATTGTCATGGACAAATAATCCACCAGAAAAGGTGGGGGAACAATCATGAGATTAGTACCAAAATCCACCTCACAATATGAAATGGCACCATATTTGATAATACAATTATGAAAATATAATTACACAGAGACAAGTAGACCACACGTCTGATGATAGCATGTGCCATGCAATTCCAGCCTTTCATCTGTTCTTGGAGACGGGTAGCTTTGATGAAAGTCATTCTACTGGGAAGATTTTCCAGATCATATAAGTTAAATCCTCCATTTAGTTGACCCTGTATGTTCAATGAAAATGTGGTGATAGAAAAACAATGGTAAATTAGCATCAAAATATTAATATTGGTAAACAAAACCTTACTAACAAATTGATGTAAGAAGTTGAAGAAATATTTCTTAAATACCAAATTATCAGACAGAAGTTTCCCAGAATGTCACTTTTGAGTATACACTTCACAAAACTAACCAGCAACAATGAATAAAAAATTTGTTGGAAGACAATGTCCTGTATGGTAAAAAATTTCAAAATACTATGCAAACCCCTTGAATCCTCTGCTTTATTTCATGAAATGTTTACTGTTGCCAGTTGATGTTCATGAACTTGTGAATAGGTAAAATGAGGACTTCATTATATTTCAAGTTGGTGTTTCAAAGTGTAGAAGTATGAAACAACTGACCATGACCATGGATCATGAAATTATTGATTGAAAAGATGCATGTCAAACGAACAATACTGACTTTAATTTTATAGAGATTATAATCCAGAAACTTGAGCCTAAAAATCTATTGGGCAATCTGATGCAAGTCCATCTAAATTGTTGACTTTAACAATGGATAAAAATATTCAAAGACTAAATGACAATAACCAAAACCTCTAGCTTCAATGCCTATAGCATCTTAATCCTAAAGAACACAAAACATAGTGATCGCCAAGAGTAAAGCAATAGCATCACAAGTCCAAAGATGACATTTCTATGTGCTAAGTGGATATTAAAATATAGAGATGTACACAACCAATTAGCTGAATCTGCAAATAAGTGTCATCCTGATCATTATTATTGCCAAACAAAAGATATGGAATTTGACTTTAAAACTTACAATGAAAATTCTTCATATCAACTACATTAAACATTTTAAGAAACAGGGTAATTCGTAGTCAAACATATAAGAGGAATGTTAAGCATCATACTTGTTGCATGAACTTTTAGAACTTTTGGGGGCTCTAATAAGATGATATACTATGATGTCTGTACTCTGAAAAACTTAGGTCCTGTGCAATGTTAACACTTTACAAACCAAAAGCCTTTACATGCCAAAACTAAAGCCAAATTGACAGTCACAAGATATCAAGTCAACCTATTGGTTTCTCTTGGATGTATTATACAACGGCAAGTTGGGGGAGGAATTGCAGTATTCCTAGAATCACCATTAGTTCAGTAAGCAACACTGATATAAATGATCAATATGTCCTAGCTTATTTATATAGGAGGATACTACAAAACTAAATATACAAGGACCAATTGTAAGTAAGGCTGGTTTATGTTCTAAATATCAAAAGGTTCAGATGATACAAGGAGACAAAGGGTTCACTTAAGATGTTATGACCTCAAGACCTAAGGCAACCTGCATAGAATGTACTGGGGTCAGTTGGAATGATGTGTTCGGCCAAGTTAGTATATCATGACAGAATTTTGTAGGAGAAAAGACAGAAATCAATTTGACTAAGAAAATTTTGCTTGATCTCGTAATCAAGTCAAACACAAAAAGCACTGAATTGAGGCATTTTTACATTCACATGGATCTCTAGATAAATTTTTGGCTTTGTTTATATAGAAATGATTTGTCTTTTTTGGTAAATTTGGGATAATATATGACATCTTGTGGCATCAACTCATGCTACATTAATTATGTGATCATGATCCTTAAAATAAAGCCAAACAATTATAATGCTATTGAATAACTACCTACTAATGACAAATTCTAATGCTAATATTACATGTTTAGTGTTGGATAATTGAAACATCCACTGTATTACAAACAACATTCCAAACAAGAACCAACTACCCCTACAAACTTCGTCACATCCATTGATTCTCAAGAAATGGATAGAAGGTTTTCTCACGTATAAAGTTCAAGTACAAAGCCAACTGCATGTTCAATAAGGTTCACAGGACCTGGTTCAAATTTGGAATTGCCATGAGATATAGGATTCAAATTGGCATACTGGCTAAGATAGATTGCTTGATCAGGTTAAAAATTTAGCTGGATACTAGCTATAATCACTGGGTAACAATCAGGAACCATCCAGGATCAAAATGAAGTAGACCAAAATCCACTTGTATCAAGTGTTACCAGGCAGACAGATTAAAAGATGGCCACAAATTAGTAGGAAATTAGTAGAAGCCACAGTGAATCTGTGAAAATTCAATTCATACAAAATCAGAGGAATAGACCAAAACCCGATCAAACACAATTTGGTTTGATGTGGAGGCCAAAAGTTTCATTGACAAGTCCAGTCAATTCCAAAGTTCTTGAAAATTTCAGTGTAGATGTGGCTGATCCTGCAAATACTGTATTTAATTTGATTCCTGTGAAACCAGAGTATCTTCAAGTCTTCACTTTTAGTTTGATGCAGATTTTGGTCTTCCAATATTGCAGTTTCAGCCCCTAAGATTTTACTATGATTCACATGAAACATCATAAGAAAAAAATATTCCTCAACTATAGTTTCTAACATTCATCATGGTCATCTAGGACATTGCAACATATGTTTAGGACATCCTTTCTAGACTTCTGCATAAGAAGATTGGGACATGGATCCTTCCTTTTCTTGAAATGAGGTCACTGTAATGCAATTTGATTAACAAAAACCTCATTATCCAGAGGTCCAACCACTTATTAGAGTTAAAACTTGAAATAATTGAATACAAGAGGATAGCCTGTCACTTCCTTGTACATTCTTTGATCCCAATAACAACAGCAATGACATACGTAATTCAAAAGAAGGAAGAAGTATGGAGTGAAAAGAAAAAGGAGAATCAGCAACAGTTGTTGCCCAAGACAAACTTAACATTTTAGAAACATGTTTGGACTATGAGACCCATTTTTTGTATAAGAACATAACTGACACTTGACTGGCTCTAAGAATACCAGAACTTCTAGAAATTGAAATCTACTACCTCAAACTTCTATAAACAAAATCTTTAGCATAAAACATAAGGACTATGAGACCAACACTAACAGTTTCCTCATAACCAAAGTTCATTGAAATATCAACTCATGGTTGGATATGGCTTGAGACTTACTGAACCAAATGCTTGCAGAGGCAGGCCCAGAAATATTTTGCACCTCATTGTTTAATTTGGACTCCAAATTTCTTGTTCAAAACGATGTCACTAAAATGAATAAATGAGTCCACAACAGCTACAACAACCTGTAATGATCAAAATTATTTGTGTTGGAAACATATAAATGATAGGTCTCAGCCTAATTACACTTTTCATCATAAAGTTACTGCTGTGTGAGGGTCTACTTCCTCTCTCCTGTAAACTACCACCATCTGTTAATCAAAGACCAAGACTGGGGCTTTGCCAGCAACAAATAGCAGAATTAATGGTCCAAGTTCGTACTTATAGCATGCATAATTTATTTAAATATTAACTAAATTGCAACATCAAAACTAAAACGTTTAAGCTCCAACAAAAACTAATCTACAATGATTCAGCCACTCTTTCAAGAAGAATTTTCTACTCATTAATCATTTATAGAAGTATTACTTAAATTGTGACATCGAAGTTGAAAAGTCAAAGCTCCATTAATAACTAATATGCAATGAGAGTCAGCTCTTCCAAAATGAATTGCTTATGAAGCAAAATTAATTTGAATTCGAGCATTTGTGACTTCTTTTCCCGGTTTCCACTTCACAAAATGGAAGCAGTACACTTGGGAACCACTGGGAAATGATATCAATATATATAGTCTGATTGTTGGTCCAAGTATGTAACATACAGTATGTACCATTTATTAAAATATCAATTAAAAGTGACAATAAAACAGATAAATTAAAGTTCCAACAATAACTAAGTTGCAACGAGAGTCAGCTACTCTGTGAAAAGGAATTTCTTAGGGAGCAAAGTTATTTTTAATATAAGCACTTGTGACTTCTTTTACTGCTCTTCACTTCACTGAATGTAAGCATTATACTTGTCAACCACCAGGAAAAGATAACATAATATAAAGTCCACATAAAGAGACCTTACATAAAACTTAGCTAGTCAATGACACATAACAAAGTAACATGTAAAGCAAGACATCACCTTTAACAACAGGAAAGCTGAACTTTGACACAACTTAAGTTTGTTTAAATAATTGAGCTAGTAAAAAAGGTACCAAAAGCATGGTCCATAGAGGAAACTTCAAAGAAGAATTTAGACACAATGTAGGAGACAACAGTAACCAGGCTCTACAAGGATCATCCTTTGCAACTAAAGCATAGAACACACAGTTAATTAGCAGATATAGGAAATGCATAAAAGGTCTTGCTTCATACAATTGGACTATGTTCAAAATTAAAAGTTACTTAGATTCACATGTTTGAATGGAATATTTGGCTAGTATTAAGAAGTTGGTTTCATTTGAAGTAATAAATAAGAAATGTAATCTGTATGAAAAGGTCTTAAGAGCTTACTAGCTTAGTGGATTTCTTTCTAGAGAAAATAGGAGGTTGATGGAGGCAGTTTGACAGCAAGCGTGAAAGAAACAGATGATCAAATACATGGCTTGAAGTATGAATATTCCAAAGGCAGTTCAGTTCACTGTAGAAAGCTGACCTACTAAAGTGAAATGGTTCGTCGGTAGAGCACTTCCTCATCACTTTCATCCTCCTCTTTGTCCGAGACCAAGTGGCTTCTTGGCATTTCTAATTTCCCACCCATGACAAAAGGCGGGCCCGGGGCATCTGCCTCAATATAATCACCCCGCAACCTCTCCTCGAACCTCTGATCGCTACAATTCAAGAACCAATCCAGTGTACATCTGATTCCTTTATTTACCAGCCTCTGGTACCTTGGCTTGATCCGGGACTCTAGGCTATATGTAAAGTACTCTGGGAACTCAAACAACTCCTGCACGGGCTGTTTCATCTCACTCTTGAAGAAGTAATAGCTATTCTTCATAAGCTCGACCCGACAGGCAAGCAACTGAGGACACTTGACGACCATGTTAGCCACATCCTCATCCGGGATGCCACGGCCCCGTAAAAACTCGATAGGCTTCAACATAACACTTTGATGGAGACTTACAATCTGGGGCATCTTCTCCATCGCCCGCGTGAACCCATCAGGATCTATCTTGAGTTTCAAATTGAAGAAGTATTGCTGCGTCGAGAGCTTAGCTTTGAGGGGCAGTCCGAGAATCTGGGGGAATTGGGCGATGACCGATGGCAGGGACTCTCTGCGCACCCCAAAACTGAGGAGAGCATCAACATTTGGCTTGACTGTCTCCTCGAGATCATAGCCAAGGATGTAGGGTCGCTTCTCGAGCATCTTGGCGAGGATCCGCTTGGGGAAGCCAAGGGACACCAAGAACTCAACGAGGGGCTTGATGGTGGTGCCGACGCGCATGCCAAGGAAGAAGGGGTATTGGGTGACCATGGGTCCGATGTCCCGGGGCCAGAGGCCGATGCTGACGAGGTAGCCGACGGAGGTGCTCATGGTGCCCTCGGGCTTGAAGCCTAGGAGCTCCGGATAGCGCTGGAGGACATAGGGGATGTCAGATCGCTCGACGTCGAGGCCGCGGAGGAACTTGACGACGGGTGCGAGCTCGACGACGACACTGGCGTGGAGGACCTGAGGGTAGGCGCGGACAAATTCGCCGAGGTGGGGACGAGGAACGCCGAGCTTCTCGAGGTAGCCGAGGACGGGTATCATGTTCTTGCGGACGCTGCAAGCAAGGAGGAGCGGGTAGGCGTTGAGGTCATCGACGGAGAGGCCAAGGCGGGTGAGGAAGTCGACGCGCTCGCGCATGACGTCGACGGAGGAGGGCAGCTCGAGGTCGGCGAGCTCGTCGGGGGCGATGCCCAGAGACTTGAGATAGTCGGAGATGATGACGCGCGACACCAGGCGCTCCTTGCGCCCCTGGATGACGCCCCATGTCACCGACGGAAGCTCGTACTCAGGGAACTTGGAGGAGGAGGACAACGACGACGAAGGCGATCCCTTCTCCCCGGGGACGGCGGTGGAGTAGCGGGATCGGCGGCTGGCGGAGGCCTCTCCGGCAGCCGACGCATGGCAGGCAGGGTTTGGGAGCAGAGGAAGGGGGCGAGAGATCGAGAACAGTGGGGGTTTTCTTCGGACTACAAAATTCATGGAGAGAGAGAGAGAGAGGGAGGAGGAGGAGGAGGAGGAGATGGTAGGGTTTTAGTATAGTGGGAAGAGGAGATCAGCTTGAGAGAACGGGTCGGCTGGGAGGACACTAGGAGCATTTGACCTGTTAATGGGCCACATAAACGGACCAATACATGGGCTGGCCCATAATTCTTTGATCCTTTATATATATATATATATATATATATAGTTAGAATTGATCATTATTAGCACATAATGATGTATTTGATTGTAATAATACGTTCGATGTTTCATATCGTTAAAAGACACTGTATCAATGACCAAAAAGCTTAATGATCTCATCTGATGTAGGAACATTACAGCTTCTCCTTCAAGTATCCCATCAGTACAAAATAACCTCATCAATTCCATGACGTCTCTCACATATTTGAGGTAGCAAAGCGAGGGGTGCAGTGCTCATTGGCCATAGAGACCCAAGCGAACAGGCGTGCCCGTCTTGGGGATCCAGTCGTCTCCCTGAATGAATGGTGCAATGGTGTAGGCTTTGGCTTCGTTCTGGCCAATGACCTTAAACCCTGGCCAGTTCACCCGCTTGGAGGTGTCAGCACCGGGGCCTTTGTTGTTGTACTCGCGGTAGGACAAGGTGGCCAGGGCGAAGTCGCCGTTCCATGGCGTGTAGCCGTCGGGGTGGATGAAGCTTCCGATGTCGGATTCCATGATGACTGTGTGAGAGTATTCCTGCCACGGGCGGGCGAGGTAGCTGGGGATCTTGGCGACGTCGGGGACGAGGGCGTCGTCGGCGACGAAGCGGCATTTCTGGACGATGAAGCCGGTGTCCTCTTGGGGGATGTTGCGGCCCTGGGCGAGGACGATGTTCTGCTGGTTGTCCAGGGGGCGGCGCACGGTCATGATGCAATTCTGGAACACGGCGGACGCGTCCCCGAAGATGAAGTCGATGGTGCCGCTGATGAGGCAGCCGCGGTAGAACTGACGGTGGCTGTGGGCGTAGAGCGTGTCCTGGTACCCCTCCATCCTGCAGTTGAGGAAGATGGCGCGGTCGGATTGCACGCGGAGCGCCACCGCCTGGTGCTTCGCGGCGCCCGCCGTGTTCTGGAATCCCATGGCGATGGCCACGAACCCATCGGCAACCGCAGCTGCCAACACGAGAAAGCCAGCGGCATCAGCTCATCTATTCCTTCCAAGGTGGAACATATATAGTTCCTTCGCCGATCGTTTCGACCTACCGAAGGTTGCGGTGTTGAAGGTCTTCACGCCGTCAATGAAGTTCTTGCTCCCGGCGACCACTGTCTTCCTTGAACCATCGCCATACATGGTGACGTTTACCATGTAATTGTCGACCAACACAGTCTCCTCGTACACTCCCTCCTTCACGTGGATCACATACCTTCAAACACGAAGAACAGCCATCTCAAGTTGCAGTGGCTTGTATTCCTTCTCTGATATATATATGTATACATATACATATATATACATATGTATACATATATATATATATACATATGTGTGTGTGTGTGTGTGTGTGTATTGTGTGTGTGTGTGTGTATTACTCATGCGTACACTTGCATACAATCAGTTGATTTAAGAGGACGGAAGCTTATTGATCAAAGTACTGCAGCATTAATGCGTCGGGGCTGATCAAGAACAAACCTTCCTTCATAATTCTTTGGAATCTTGGCGAGTGCATCCGAAATGGTGGTGAAATCTCCGCTTCCATCCTTGGCGACCGTAACATTGGGCGTGAGT